>NC_056579.1:20141328-20303828 GCF_018340385.1 Cyprinus carpio | reverse complement strand
CAAGCAAACACAAATGTTCCAGTTTCCATAAAACCTTGCTTTCCCTGAGGCGAAGTCCCACCAATGCACTCCATGTTCCACTTCTGCACCGCATCACTCGCAGATCTGGTCTGGATCGTTGTGAATATGGATAAACTGAGTGGTGAAAACACCATAAAAACCCTGGATATTCATATCATACTCATAAATCATTTGAGACACCTTAGGAACCACACAGGAACACCCTCGCAACCACCCACAATGCCCTAGCAAGCAAACATCACTCATATCCACTTTAGAAAATGCGAAAATCTAAGATTGTTATCATTCAAGAAAAACATGTTTGAACCTGGCTCGCAACATTTCCTGGTCCTGATTTTCCTCATCACCAGGGTTATTATTGTTAACTAAAACTATTAAAACCATTTGTGTCAACTAAAATTCAAATAAATATTACATGAAAAACCTAACCTAAATAAAAATGAGAAATGTTGCCTCGGCAACTAACCAAAATAAGTAAAAAATAAAATTTAAATAAACTTGAAATAAAAATACATTAAACTTAAATAATTAAATAAATTAAACTTATAATAATTAAATAAAAATGGGGAAATTTTAAAATAAAAAAAACTAAATATGAAATAAAATAAAAGTCCATTCAAAATATTAATAAAAACTATAATAGTATATAAATAATACTAAAATGACACTGCTAATCACACCATTATTTCTATTCCTAACACAACAAACTCCAGCAAAACAAAATGCACTTCAGACACTTCAGCAATAACATAGTTCTTCAAGAACCTTCACAAGATCTTCAGAAAAGAAATATCAGAATGAGAAAATGTTTCGAGCCGGATTTGAATTTGCATTTCCTCAATGAACGCCACAGGAAACATGTCACAACATGTGCACAAACTTGCTCTTTTTGTAAAAGACTTCTTTAAACATACTGACTTTTCCTTTGTGTGCAACCAAACACAGGACCGATTCAAATTCATATAATAGTTCTCAGTGTATTCGGTGTGCTCCGTTACTAAACAGTACTATTGTCTGGTCGGTGGATTGCTGGGTAGTGCTTTGGCTGACCTCTAAACCCGGTCCAGACTTCTCAGCATCATCATGCTAAAATAAATCTGGCCTAAAATAGATCACAGCTCAGCACAAAACCCCAAATTGCATAAATAAATGAATGTATAAAAATACAACAGTTACCACTGAGGAGCTAAGCAACACCTTTTTCACACTCATGTATGTTGACCTTCCTGCACAAGCGAACAGAAAAACACCAAGCCCACTCAGTTCTTGAAAGGATTGTTTCCCCTTTTTTTCAGCAGGAAGAGATAGAATCATCTGGAAACAATCCCAGCGTAATTGCCCTGTTTAGTTTGCTTTACGTGCTGGGAAATTTCTAACACATTGACATTTTCCAGTCAGCCTAAACCAAGCTTTCGTCTTATTTTTTTTTTCCCCCTCGCTCTTTCTTTTCTCTATTTGTCTTTTACAGTGGAAAGTGTCTGAAGGAGGAATACGGCTGGGTTCGTGTCTCTGCTGCCCATATGGAGATTTTACTGTGGTGACCAGACCAAACTGGCACTCTGCTGTGACTCTGAGAGAGAACTGACTCACAGGACTATAATAGCATTAAAACCCACAGCATGCAAACAAGCGAAGTCTGGAGAGAGTGCACTGACCACAGTCTGGGCCTGTTTCTTGGACTTGGTTTTTTCAACCATAAATTGGTCTTTAGTTAAAATTGGTCTTAGTTATAGTGAGTTCATCCAGAAATGAACATTTTGTCATCATTGGTTCACCTTCATGTCTTTCCACCCTGTATGACTTTCTTTTTTTTTTTGTGGAACAGAAGGAAAAATTCAGAAGACTGTGCTAGTCACTCTTTTCCATGTAATTACAACCAATGGGCAAAGCAGGATTAAAATAAAAAAGGATGAAAAAACATTCATTTTTTAAAAAAAATTCCTTAATAATCTGAAATTAAACCGAACAGAAAAAATAACAAAAAATAACATACCATGTTATTCAATTATATAAACAATGAAACAAACATAAACATTCAGATTGGTCTTAAAAAATTAAGTAAAGATAAAAAAAAAAGAACTATTCATTTACATACCAGCCATTGTTACCTCTCTATGAACACATAAATGTGCAGAGGAATGATGTTCTGTGGAACACCACAATACCCTTGTGGGAAAAAGTTATAATATACTTTAAAAGAATATACTTAAGTGTGAACTGAATGTAAATGTTTTCAGACTGCATATTATTTCCAATCAAATTAAAATGTATTATAGATGAAACTTATGTTACATGTAATTACTTAAGTGCTTTTTTTGAGATATATAGCATTCTTTATATATATATATATGTGTGTGTGTGTGTGTGTGTGTGTGTGTGTGTGTGTGTGTGTGCACATTTGCTGCATTTTCAGTCCAGATCACTAAATATGGATGTGAACTGCACATAAACGGCATAATTGCCAAATTTATTTAGCATTTTATGTAAGCAGAATAGTCAATTTACACAATGTGGGGCAGCATGAAGCATGAAAATCTGTTTTGTTTAATTACATATCGGGCTTCTGTTTCAGATAGCTTGACTATGATACGGGTTAATTAGATAATCACACGGCAGGCTACGTAACACAGAGAGGAAATGCGAGTGTGTGGGTCTGTCACATAAATCAGTGACTCATGCTAGTTACATTCCCTTCTCCCTCACTGAACGCACTGATGCTACAGGAAGTGACAGGAGAACAGTCTGACCCATTTCTGGATGCAGCCTGACCCCCAGTCAAACACGACAAGCAAAAGATGCATCAAGCATAAAAAGAAAGTAACATTGCTTCCAACAAACTGAGAACTAGCTCTTCCTATATTCTGAAAGGAAACACACAATGGGGTCTGAGATCACTAGTGAAAATGCTTCTGTTTAGTATTTCTCCATTTCTCTCATCATACCAAATCATATTGCGAGCAAATAAAACTGAGTTTTGAATTCCAAGATGTGATAATATTTCAGACATATTTATAAAATCAAATAAAAAAAATTTAGTAACAATATAAATTTTTATTTCATTTTTATTATTATTTTGGTCATATGGGTGGCCTTTATTTTTGCCCTCCTTGCTGTCTTAGTAAATGTGTACATTTTAATTAATTTAATTTAATTTAATTTTAAGTTTTGGTTGAAAATACATTATTAGAGGTACTTTTAATTTCTCTATATATTTACCATAATTAAAAAAAAAAAAAAAAAAAATCATTCTTAATGACATCATCCTTCCTTTAAGCAAAATCTCCTCTTTTAATCACTTAATATAATGTTTTGTTACAATTTTACTGTAAAATGCTCCTATTTCTACAAAATCCACTAGCTGTCTTTGTAAATCATTTACAACTGATAAGTGGATATATAGAGAAATATCAAAATTACGTTCTCTCTTTGTAGCGTTTCGTAGTTTCACTAGCTTACAATTGAAACAAGGCCTGTGTAAAGACTAAATAAATCGGTCAACCTCGTTACCTTACTGAAGGCATAACTATATCCCAATGCATATTAAATGTATATTTTAGGCTAGTTCATATTATAGCTTAAGCAAAATGCTAATTATTAATGCTTAAACATTAAATGTCTGTTCGAATGTTTAAAATTATATAAAATAAAAACTTTTTTTTCTGAATATTATTCTTCAGCTCTTGGTCTTTGAACTTTAGTTTCGTTATGTTTGCTTATTTGTCCATTTGTTTATCTAACTTTATAAATCGAATCATCATCATAAAAAAGATATAATAAATAAAACAAACATTATTATTATTATTATTACTATTATTATTATTATTATTATTATTATTATTAAAAAAAAATCACCTTATCAATCTAGAAAAGACATGTTTCATAAAACAACCCAAAACGTTGTAAGGAAACTTTAAATTAAAAATGCACCTCCAGCCAACTTTTGAAAATAGATAAGAAAGTTAAATGGGGAAAGCAAGAAATGGTGTTTGAGAGAGAAGAAGAGAGAGGGAAGGTATGTGTTTGGCACTGTTATGTGAGGACAGCGGAGAAGCATGTGTTGGAACGGAGCCTACTGTCTGCATCTGGGTGCTGAGTTCATCGAGGGCACATGAGGTGCAAAAGCCCTTTATATTCAGCCCGCTGCTCTGTACTGACCCCTTGTGTTTGCCTCAACAACAGCATAACAATAAAACCCACAAAAACTGCATCTGCTCAAATAACTAAAACTAAATTAAACACTGACTTTGTGTCTAGAGTACAAGGAGAAATTGAGGTAAGATGTGTCAGTGGGTAACATATGTCACCCCGTAATCTAGCAAACTGCTCATAATTATTGTCAGGTGCCCATATATTTAGAATAAGTCCATTATATACAGCTGCATGTGATTGAGAGATACAAAGGTTACACAAGTGGTTAGCATTTATAAAAAGGTGAAAGTTTTATTCTTATTAGCATACAGTTTTACACATGAAATCAAACTGAATTCATTTATCTAGGCCAAATGGTTAGAGCATTTCGTGGCCCTTGAGGTGAGACCCTTGAGCAACTCACATAACCCAAAACCACAAACTCCGAACATCAGCAAACATCACCCCACACCTCTGGGTGTGTGTTCAAGATGTGTGTGTGTGCGTTCACTACTCACTGCTGTGTGTGTGCACTTGGATGGGTTAAATGTAGAGCACAAATTCTGAGTATGGGACACCATACTTGGCTACACGTCACGTCACACTTCACTTATAGAAATGATATAAATGTTACTGTAGTTAATTGAAACCAAAGTTAACCACAACATTTGAACTGATAATTTATTTAAGCCAGTTGCCAAGAAAACATTTCTAATTTTCATATAGTTTAAGTGTAAAAATAAATAAAAAACACAAACTAATGAAATGTATTCTGACATATTAAACATAAAATAAATAAAAAAACCATTAACACTACTAAAACATTAAAGGGGTCATATGATGCGATTTCAATTTTTCCTTTCTCTTTGGAGTGTTACAAGCTCTTGGTGCATAAAGAAGATCTGTAAAGTTGCAAAGACTAAAGTCTCAAACCCAAAGAGATATTCTTTATCAAAGTTAAGAGTCAACCACACCCCCCTAAAACGGCTTGTTTGAACACGCCCCCACATCTCTACATCACTATGTGGAAATATTTGCGTAATGCCGCCCAAATGTTCACGCAAAGAAAGGCGGCGTGGTTTAAGTAACCGCAGTCAGTGTTGAAGCAGTCATGTCAGGGAGATGCTGTGTGTTGCTAGGTGAAAGCAAAAGCACTTTATTTGGCCTTCCGAAAGCAGATGCATTGAGGAAGCTTTAAGATTACTTACAACAGAACAGCAACAGATTTTATGGACGACCGTTTCGTGAACCTAGGAGAGGAGGTCATTCTGACTTTGCGAAGACAATCTGGCGCTTCTGAATCAGCTACTGTAAGAATGTTTTGTTATTAGTTTAAGTATTTGCTATTGACTGTTCAAATGCAGAGTTTTGCGCGTCGTGTGTGTGTGTGTGCGCGTGTGTGTGTGTGTGTGTGTGTGTGAGAGAGAGAGAGAGAGAGAGAGAGAGAGAGAGAGAGACAGGGTCACACAGTGAAGTCAGCTGTCTTGACCGTCTGTGGCTTGTGTATCACGGTGTCTGTCACGCGACTCTGTTCCTCTTTCAGGCTTGAACTGATGGTAAAACTAAGGACATTATTAACTTTCTTTACATTTATTTTGAAAGATAAAGCTCATGATTATGGAAAGGGGCGTTACATTTCTGACAAGTGCTTGCGGTGTTCGGCCAATCACAATGCACTGGGTTAGTTGGCCAATCAGAGCAGACTGTGCTTGTCAGAAGGAGGGACTTTGTAGAAAACGACGCGTTTGAGAGAGACAGGGCATAGAGGACCTACAATAATGTACAGTATTTGAAAAATAATGAGTTTTTTGAAAATTAAAGCATGTCAACATATTCTGTTACACCAAATACACAAAATAATAATCTTTAAAAAAGCATCATACGACCCCTTTAAAACAAAAATTAAATAAAATTAGTTTAAAACTAAAACATTAAAATGAAAACAGAAAATATTAAAATAAAACTGAATTCAAAATATTACTAAACTTTAATACATCAATATTAATAAAATAACTCCATACATGGGTTATTATAGTTACTTCCTCACCTGAAATAAAGTAAAAAATAAAACTATTTCAGTTTTTCTGCTTCAGAATTTCAGAAAACAATTTCAATAGTAATTGTTTGTGAAATTTATTATCAATTTCTGACTGAAAAAAAAATAGTGTAGAAAAATTGTCAGTGTATAGGTGATACTTGCCACAAATAAAGAAACAGAGCGAGTGTGTGTGTGCACTGGTATATATGAGGACACAAATGTGTATAATGACATGGGTACTACAACATAAACATGGTTTATGAGGACACTTCCTGTGTCCTCGTAAAAAACAAAAATAATAAAATAAAAACATACCAAACGGTGTTTTATGAAATTCAAAAATTGCCAGTAGTTTTCTGTAAGGGGTAGGTTTAGGTGTAGGGTTGGTGTAGGGTGATAGAAAATACAGTTTGTGCAGTATAAAAACCATTACGCCTATGGAGAGTCCCAGTCCCAGTAAACCACAAATGCAAGTATGTGTGTGTGTGTGTTCCTTTGCACACACAGGTCACACAACAACCCTTGTGCCAGACACAACATCCCAACAGCGAGTGTGGCGACCCTCTCCACAAATCCAAACAAAAACATTTGATGCCTCCCCGGCTTTAACACAGCACCCTGCGTGCTGACTGGCCCCCTTTCCCCTTAATCCCATTGGTCACGCCAGCCACACACACTGGGGATTGGACGGGGAGCTGGAGTATCCATGGAAACCAGAGGGATGGATCAAGAAGTTGACAGGTTGCTCAGATTAAGGGCAGTGCTTTTCTTTTATTTGGGGTTTAGGCCCTACACAACTCTATTAACACTGAAACTAATGCTGAACTTAGCCTGCAAAACACACATGCACACACACACACACACACACACACACACAGAGTGTGTTTACTTTGCAACTGGATTTGGATTTCATACTTGCCAGAATGAAGGGGGATGTACAATGAGAAAAAAAAAAAAAAAAAAAAAAAAAAAAACATTATTTAACACCTCAAGTACTACCATATCAATATGGCTAATGCAATATACAGTATATTGCAATTAAAATAAATGTTACTGTGCAATTGTCTTTCTATTTAGTTTTTATATTGTTGAGTGGTGATAAGTTTAGTGTACAGGGTGGTTTTAGGTGATAAAACACATTTTAGTGTCATTTTAATTTATACCTTGAAAAGGGTAAAAAAGTTTTTCGAAACAATATACTGTTAAAATGCTACAGTAAAAACCCTGTTAATAAGGTAACTGAATTATTACTGTACTGTCAACTTTAAATGTAAATGGTTTGACATTGCTATAAAATACTTAATGTTTTTTGCAAGTAAAACTATGAATTATATAATTTATGGTGAAAATCAATAGAACATTCCCATAAGTCGCTATGTGACACCACACATATTCATAATTTATTGAAATAGTTATTCGAGTATTCACACTTTCATAAACCAGCCAAAAAAGGTTAAGTATTCAGAATATGTCTTTTTACATAGAATTTCCAACACATTTTTTTCCACTGAAGCATTTATTGTAAAAGTCTGGGAAGCTATAACCATGACTTTGTTTCCCAGTGGACTGTTAAATGCATGAGTCAATCTTGTGCATAACGTTTGTGGCTTTGAGTAATCAGTATTGGTAGTGATCAACTGGATTGGCATCTTTATGGTTAAAGACGATATAAATTTGATACAGAAAAAAAAAATGCAGACATAAAATATGTAAAAAAGTAACCTGTTAGAGTGCAGTGCTAACGTACCCATTTCACCCTTACATGTACAGCCCATCATGCTTTACCTCATAACTCAATCACAGCCCTCAGTAACAATAGCCCTTTCTTTCTCTGGTGTGCTGCTTCAACAGGTCCCTCATGGTGCTTTTCCCTCATCACAGCTTCCCAGAGGTTTACGTGAAGCAGTCACACAGAGGTCAGCAATGGCTGAACTGAAAATGACCCTTTCCTCTTACAGCCGCCACCTGGCACCGCAGCGTACAAACAGAGAAAAGCAGAAGGATGAGGAAAGACAGAGAGCAATAGAGTCTGTAGAGAATGACAAACACTAAAAGAGGAAGAAATGTACTTGAGATGAACCTGGACACAAAGAGATCTGTGAAAACAATCAATTCACCCACTTTTAGGAAACTCAACCAAAGTTAGTGGGCTAAAATTAAAATATGTAACGCTGCTGGTTCACATTAAAAAGACAATTCTGATTTCGGATATAATTTACTATAGTTTAGTTTCTGAAACTATTACAAACACATTAAAATAGGATAATCAGCTATTTAGCATGTTGGCATAATATAAAAAAAACTGGCATCTAATATACAAAACCAAACTTTAAATTTGAGTTTGCACTGATACCATGTTCATCATGTTCCAATCACAGTGATTTCAGGAGGCAAATTTACGTACTGAAATTCACATATAGAAATAACCAATCAATACACTGTGAAGAATGTTATCCAAGCAATCTCACTGGACAGTCAGTATGAGTGTATTATTATTCATGGAGCCAGCCAAATGATCACAGCAAAGGTCAGAGGTCAAAACTAGAATACACAATCCTGGAATGCAACACGAAATTCCAAGCTCAGTCTGAAAGCAGAAAAATGCTGCCTTCCTAAAGTGATATACAGAAGCACGTTCATATCAAATCTTTGGTTGCATTCAATTGTGTAAGATGCTGGTCAGATGTACTCCTCACTAGTAATAATATCTCACAATCCTGAGGTTTGATCAATTTTTTTTATCAATTTATGTAATGTTACAGCTTGAAACAAAATAGCTTCTTTTGATTTCGGACACAGCACTGGTTTACAGACTTGACTGAATTGGATTGGAGGATGTGTCATTGCATTTCGCTCAGCAAATTTAGCAATTAAAAGTATGGTAAACACAAATTAAAACACAACACAACATTTATACCTGCACAAATACATGTTAAGCAACATTTTGTTTGTTGAGCCACAGTGCAAAGCCATGGATTGGAGATGATAGGAAGCCCCCTGGTGGACATTTGATGTTGACACATTATAACCTGGGTTAGCTTGACAGCCACACAGGCATCAAATAGTGATATTTCTTAATTTCGAAAATTCCTTTTAATGCTCTTTATTAAAACTGAGCATAGCAAAAGTAAATTATTCCAAATAAAATTAACTATAGTTTGATCTAACCCACACTTCTTCATTTAAAATAAAAACAAATTCTTTGTTTAAAAATAAATTGACCTTACCTTGCTCCTCTGCATCCAATAGATCACCACAGAAACCTGCATTGAGAAAATTGTAAAATTATATACAGTTTGCATACAGTTATAAATGTAGACACAGAATGTGTCTCATACACACAACAAAACAGACATACAAAAAGAGCTATGAAACTACTTTTTAAATATAGGACATATAGAATATATATATAAATATATATAATATATATACAATATATAAAAGATATATAAATAAATAAATATAATAAATAAATTTAATATAAATATATAAATAAATATAAATAAATAAATATATATAAAATATATATAAATATATATATATATATATATAGATATATATATATATATATATATATATAAATATATATATATATATATATATAAAATATATATAATATATATAAATATATATATATATTATATAATAAATATATATATATATATAAATAATATATATATATAATATATATATAATATATATATATATATATATATATATATATATATATATATATATATATATATATATAAATATATAGAAATATATATATAAATATATATAAATATATATAAATATATATAAACATATATATATATATATATATATATATATATATATATACACACATACACATATATAAACCACATCTGACCACGAGCCACATGAGAGGTTAGCCTTCACCCTTCAATACAAGCCAAAGGTGGAAGGCGACTGATCTTGGGCTGTGTGACATTAAAAGGGTCCATTAGCATAGCAATGGCTCTGCATATCACCTCAGCTTCCTGGCATTATGTTGCAGTCTAAACAACATGACCCAGTAAGATGCTCTTTCCTTCTGCCTTCGGGCAAAAGTTCATCAGACAGCTCTCTGAGATCAAACAACTGAATTTTATGGCTCTAATTTCTCCTATCTATGCCAATTATCGCAAGGTGTCGATAAGAAACCCGTCCCATCTCTACCTCATGCTGCAGTTGCTGGGTTGTGGAGTAAAACACTGATTTCATTTAGATTAGAAAACAAAAAGACTATGGGGGCAAGGATATTTTAATGTATGGCTACCTGTTACATCACGTGCAATTATGAACCACCTGGATCTAGATTCCAAGCAAATTTGTACTTTATCAAACAAAGACAGTGAAGATACTTACTATATAAATGCTATATTGTGATAGAGGTCTTAATTTGTAAAGACTGGTTTGAATGCCTATATTGATTGGCTGTTTACAAACCTTAGAGAATAAGAACAAGTGACCCGACTGACGCCACTGTATTTGACATCTGGGGTCTCCTGGGACATTTAATGCAGTTAGAAGGAAGAATGGCTTTATGGTTGGGGGTTTGAAGGACAGAGAGAAACAGCTCATTCAATTCTCACAGGCTAATTTTCGCTCTCCAAAAACCTCAACTTCTCCCCCAGAAAAAATAAATAAATAAATAAAAAATGTTCAGCTTGTTAGTTGGCATATTTTTTAAATCACAGACACGCTTGTAACTATTTGACAATCCTGATGCAATTTGGTGTAACATATGCAAATAGATTATTTGAAATCGTTAATTATCTAGAACCGCATTGATCAGACAATAATTCTGATCAATGCATATATATGTATATATATATAGGAATTCCTTATTAAAAATTCAGGCCATTCTCTTTGAATGCAACTGAAAAATAAATAAATAAAAAGTTGTTTAAGGCTTAATTCAGAATTTTCTGGGTGGTGGTACAAGATAAGGAGGCTGTTTAGATAAAGCTGTAATGACCAGGTTGTGGCCTCAAATTCCTAAATGATTCTAGAGTTTGCTGGGTGGGGGGTGCAGGTTTCCCCAAGTTCAAAAGTTCACATTTTACAAGCACTTAAAGACCAGTGACCCATGTCCAAATAAAAACTTTCCTGTTGTTGACTCCTCTCCTCCTAAAATCTCTCCTTCTGTATTTATTTCTCACCGAAAACAGAAAAAAAGAAGGAAACATAAGACTTCATCTTCCCTACTGTAAATACTGTAAGTGGTAGGCTACATTGAATAGCCAAAATTATTGGGAATGAGATCATTTTAAATTAGCAGCAAAAGGAAGTTATCTGTTATGGGTATTAAACTCAGTGAATCAAATTACATAACAATCACCATTATAATAAAATTTAATTTAACTGAATTAAAAGAAAAACATCATACCATTGGCTGTCGTCCCAAAATGTTTCTTGGAAAAGTCAACCCCGTGTATTTTGTCCACCATATCTCTTGCTTGGTTTCCTTAAAGTTGCAATCTCTCCGTTTTGCCGTTCATGCCACGTTTAAAATGAACAAGTTCACTGCTTACAAGATCAAACTTCCATCATTTCTGCTGCTGCCTCTGTGCGTTCAGAGACCACAAGCGTGCCGCGAGGGTGGGCGTGGTTATCTGCGCTCCGCAGCCAATCACCGCCACCCGTCGGTGACGTAACAGGAATACACGCTGCTAGGACACTATCGCTAACCTATATTAACATTAAAACAGGGACGAATAATAGAAACGTATATTTTTCATGTGCTTTTCAGAATGACATATTGTAACTTTAAAAAAACAATACATTATGCAATTTTATTTTTATTAGAAACTTAAATATATAAGAAGAGGTTGGGCTCTTTGAAAACCAAATTATTTTATAAATGACTTTAAATAATCCTTTGGAGCAAAGTAGAAACAAACGCGCTTTTTATGTTTTCAAAGCACCGAAATGAATGTAACTTTTTGTCTAAAAGTTAATGTTGTTAATTATGTAATATTTCTTGCTCCTGTGGCATTAAATAAAAATAAATAAATAACGTCAACAAGCATATTAACACAACCAAGTACAAAACTTACAGAGAATATGAAGACGTCTTACAAACATGATGAATAATAATGTAACATAATGTAGTGATGCTGCACTGTGTTTGTAATAAATGTATGTCACACAAACATATGCTTGCTTTCGATAACTGGAAACAGTGTTATCTCTGCCCAATTTATGTATTTTATATGCAAACAAATTTTCTCTCTCTGTCTACCCTTTCCTGGTGTTTTGGGGGCGTACAATTCACTTATGGGCTGATCTGATGTGGAAAGGGCTAGTAGCCTAATTGAACGCAGGTGTGGCAGGTTACCGCGAGTCTTCAAAAACTCTCAGTTTGTGACTCTTCAAAGAAAGAAAAAAAGATTGCATGAAATGTGGTGTTGTGATATTGTGCGTGTTGAAGAAGTGATTGTGAGATATTGTGCGTTGAAGAAATAAGTGATTGTTGAGAAATCTCTCTCTCTATCTCTCGTGTTTGAAAGCAGAGCTTGAAGGAATGCACTTCGAAATGAGATGATAGTTATGCTACTGCACTGAAGAGTCTTCTTGGGATATTCTTGAATATTAAAGTAGTCTCTAAAAACGCCCTTTCCATGCTGTCAGAAACGCAACTACTACTTTAAGACACCCATGCAAGCAAAAACTAGCAATATGTTTGATACCTGAGAACCATTAGGCAGGTTTTTAATGGAAGAAACGCAGCTAGATGGGAGCGAATCGGTCCCAGTAAAGTTCATTAAATAGGTCTGCTGGTCTTTTCAGCTAAATGTATTCGGGGTGTGGGTATGTACGAGAGGGGGAAAAAAGTTGTGGGATAAAATATATTGTCAGCAAAGGTTTAGAGATCCTGCTTCACCAAACATCCAGCTTACACTTGAATTTAAAATTCGAAGTATTTTATGATTATACTTTTTATGACTTGTATAATGATTTTTACCATGTAAAGCACTTTGGTCCATTGTTATGGTGTTGAAAGTGCTATACAAATAAATTTTGATTGATTGATTGAAAAAGGCAATAATCCTTGCACAAACCGCTCCCCAAAAGCAAACATCTCCTACGTAAAGTCATTCGGACCCACTTCTGAAATATTGTCTTTTCTTTCGCTGTAGAACAGACTGGAACTGATGACTTGTAGTTTGTTCAAAGCACACTGTTTGATCTGATGGAGGACCTCCAATTGAAAAAGCTGTGGGTTGCTAAACCTGCATTCCAGTCAGAAGCTATTTCTATTACAAAGTTAGGCCTATGTATGTATTTGTTGCACTATGCAAAATGTTCACAGAATGCAGGAGAAACACCACAGATACCGAAATTATTGTCCTTCATGTCTACATGTGGCCCAAGATGTCACCATGACCCCAGTAAATGCATTACACAGAGTTTTTTAAAAAAAAAAAAAAAAAAAAAAAAAAATATATATATATATATATATATATATATATATATATATATATATATATATATATAGTAAATTCTACAGCAAATGCTATTAATCTGTCAAACACACCTGCTCTTTGTTTTTGAAATTCTTTAACTTCACAATAAAACAATGAAATATAAAAAGAAAAATATATAAATGCAGAGTAGAAAATAGAAAGCAAGACTTAATAAAAATGTTAACAACTGTATAAATATTTTATGAAGGGAACATCAGAAGAGGTCCCCTTGAGGTTCCAGTACTTAGGGGAAAACAGTTCTGTTAAATTAGTGGTGTACATCTGCATTCATCTCATCCAAAGTGAACACAGACATCAGTGAACACACACCCGGAGCAGTGGGCAGCCATTTTTTGCTGCGGCACCCGGGGAGCAGTTGTGGGTTCGGTGCCTTTGCTCTTGGCAGGGGAGGTAGAAAGGGGGAAAAAAAATTAAATGTATAAACACTGCATCATCAGTGTTTGGTATTGTATTAGATACTTGCAGTTAACATTACATGAAAATCAAGTTCAAATGGAGTTTTTGACCAGCGTATGACAGATCTGTGTTTTGTCTGTCAAAACAGATCTGTCTCCAGGCTGTGCGCAGCGCATCAATCTGAATGGAGACGGGGTGAAGTTACGAGCTCTTTTTAATGCTTATCATGGGTTAGATATTTGTAGAACTCTCTGATTTAAAATAATAATAATGAAATATAATAATGACAGTGTTGCGGGAGACGCTGAAGATCACTATCTATGGCTGTAACAGTAAGTTCAGAGTGAAATGCTTTGTGGGTAGTGTAGTTCAGAGAAATGTACTTGTGCAGCTTGTGCTCTCGCTGTGCTGTGCAAATCAGAAAACGGAGAAACCGGTCTGCGTGGTAGCCAAGGCTCACATAGTCATAGGCCACTAGCTTTAAGTCGGTCGGCATGGTAGCCCAGTCACACATAGATAGTAATACATGCGATTCACATGGCAGCAGCAGTACATATGTCTTGGCGATAGATCTGCTTGTTGGGGGTGTTTTGTCTTGTTTTGGCTTGTATTGTCCCTTCTATGTCTCCTGCTTTGTGGGGGTTTATATGTTATATTTGCAGCAGCAATATTTCTTACATGCTCACAGAATCAGCATCAGCATATAATATCAATACCAAGTCTCTGTATTTGCTCTGCCACAGAAGCGTAGCAGATCTGTTCCGCCAAGATATTAAAATAGAATTTAAATTTAAGAAACAGTATAACAAAATTAGCAAAGATAAAATATTTATTAAATAGTTCTTAGAAACCATTTATAAATGTAAATAAAATCCTATAAACAAATATCAAAACAAAACAGAAAAACAATAACAGCAGAAACAGTATAACAAAATTAACAAATAATAAAAGATAAAGGCTAATTAAATATTAAACAATAAACACCTTCATTCAATCGGAGCAAGGGCCCGTTGCTCTGCCAACCAAAGTTCTACAGTTTTGCCTTCATACGTGCTGCAGAAGGCTTTGTCAGCGTAACGTGAGTATCCATACTCCTTTGTCTTTGGCTGCTGGCACAGGCTGCAGGTAAATATCTTGTGTTCTTTTATCTTCTTCTCTGAAAGGCCTTCAGCATTGGCCTCTTCTACTTCCTCCCTCCTCCAAGCTGTTGTCCGAGGAACATCTCTGACATTGTCAGCAGCAGCTATCCTCTTCTTTTCAGACAGCCACTCGGAGACAGACTTTCCCACAGCCGTGGCACAGAAATGTTTACCTCTGTAAAAGCTGTGCCCAAACTCAAGTCTCTTGGGCTTTCCACAGAGCCTACAGGGATACCCCTTGGATCCCTTCTCCGTGTGGTGGCTTTGCTGTGCTTTAGGGCCTTCTTATCTTATATAGCTCTCATTCTTCTTCTCCAGGCTGTGGCCCTTGGCACTCTTTTAAGGGTCACAGCTGATGGAGAAGGGAGCACAGCCAAGGATGCACATGGAGGAACTGTAAAAGACACCATTTCATATGACTTAATGCTTTTACATTCATTCATACTTCATATAAATCTAATTTGACACTTTGACTGTCTTCGTTTTTGGAGGCCACTGCTTGGACATGGATGGGGTGGTTTGAGAACCACCTTCTTCCAGGCTCTCCCGAAACCTCCTCTTCTCATTTTCCTCCACAGAAATAATTGGAGGCCAATGTGGTTTGCGGAACTTCATCTTCATCTGTTCTTTCTTTGAGGCTTCTGCTTTGCAGACATGTAATGTTGTGTTGTCCATTTGTAAAGACAACTTCTTTCGAAGGCTCTCCCTCAGTTCCTGGTCTATCTTGGAAAGGATAGGAGTCCATCTCTGCTTTCTTGCCATCTTACAGTGTAAATACTGCTTTCTCAACTCAAACTGGTCAATATTACACACTGTGGGGCCACAACACTTATACTCGGGTGAATGGGCGGGGCGAAGGTAGCCCGCTGGGTGGCCAACAGAGAAAAGTGGCCCGGATCTTTTCTGGTGGATTCTGGCCAATCCTCTCTGTCACAACAACACACATGTGCTTAAAAGCTGTGCTCTTTCTGTCTACAAATTGTGCTCTCTCAACTTTATCACCTCAAGTGGATTTGCCTTAATTGCTAATTGCCTTGAAATATTTATAAAGAGAGCATCAGAAGCTCAGAAGAGAATCATCTAGGAAATCTTTCTCTCCTTTCAGACTAAGGCCCCATCCACACGGAGATGCGTTTAGCTTTATACACATACATTTTGTATCGTATAGCCATTTTGTCCACACAGATCTGGCGTTTTGGGAGAGTGAAACCAATACTTTTTTGAAACCGGGTCCCAGACTGGATAAATTTGAAAACGCTGCCCTTGCATTTTCGTGTGGACAGCAAATCTGTATATTTTCTGAAACGATGACGTCATCAGCCCACGTTTCGCCCCTACTAGCTCTAAAAGAAACTACTCACCAGTAAGAAAGAATCCACTAACTGACCTTGAAAAGCTGAATCCTGGTTTTTCCCCTCAGTGCAGGGCATTTCCCCACCAGCTTCCTTATAACCTGTAGTCATGTAAATGCAGCCCAGCAGTTCATTGAAATGGATGAATGCAATCTAAATGATATTAGGCTATTGTGCAGGGCCTGACTGGGGCATCATTTACTGCAGCAGCAGGTCCTCTTTCAGCTGCTCCAACCATCAAGATGGAGCTTGGAATTTTTCCCCGTTCCTGATAAAAATAATAAACATTAGCCTACATAACCAATTACAAACAACTTAAAAAGAATAGAACACATCTTGGTGGATGTGTGTGATCTTACCATTTATCCTCCCTTTGTAATGCTTTTTTTTTTTTAAATTGAAACAATTTCTATTACTCTATTATTCAAACTACTATCAGCTTGATAACATTTCAATGAATTACTAGCATTTACTTAAATGTCAAAGATATGTAAATAAATGTTTGGTATTGGTCAGGGGAGGATAAATCACATCAGGCATGCAGTAAAACAGCTTTATATAACAGTTATGTCCTTGGTAAGAAGCAATGAGGAGGCGTTCTAAAATAAATAATTATTTAATTATCTAAACGATATTGCATAACGGTACAGCTCATGCAGCAGCCGGTGGAACAATTCCTACTCTCTTATTCATTTGTAAGAAGACAACACACTCCTCTTCCTTTAGAGCTTCTCCAGATGAGGCTTGGCAGTTTGTCAGACAGTCAGAATGAGAGTAAAGAGGGCTGCTGCTGCGAATGTTTTCAAAGTCTCATGCAAATGCACATGCAAAATATTAAAAAAATCTAGCCCAACCTGTTTGAGTTCAAATATCATACCTTTGACGTACAGTGTTGGGGAAAGTTACTTTTAAAAGTAATGCCTTACAATATTGCGTTACTCCCTAAAAAAGTAACTAAATACGTTACTTAGTTACTTTTTATGGAAAGTAATGTGTTACATTACTTTTGCATTACTTTCACGTTACTTTTTAAATATGAGCAGGGCGTGATTGTTTTTAATATAAGAAGTTCTATTTATAGCAAATGTAAAAGCCCTTTCACACCAAAAAGTGTAATGAATAAACCTCAGGCTGAAGGAAAAGTAAATTCACGTCTGTACAGTAGAACACAGGAGAAGAAGGTTCAACACTCTTCAGCAATATAAAAAAAACAATGAAGCACAATTGTTAGTTTATCTAAAGTCATTTTTGATTATTAGTATGGTTGAACTGGATCATTAAAGGTCAGCAGCAAAGACACTGTTAATAAAATGGGAATAGATACATTTGTGTTATTTAATATATTTAAGTATCGCAGGTTTGCATCATATCCAGAGAGTTTGCATTTCACTGTTTTCATTAATTTTGAGGAATACTAAATCTGTTTTTAATTTCTGTTTTGTTTTTTGTGAGTGGGATGAATTAATGCACATTCACATTTAGTCTAGAACTACAGTAACATCATGTTCACACAGCACACACAACGCCTCCATACTTCCAATTTCTCCCAGTATGGGAACAGGAGGCTTGTCAGTCAAAAAATGGGAATACAAAGTAACTTGCGTTACTTTTTTGAAAAAGTAACTCAGATATTTTCTTGTAAATTAAAAAGTAATGCATTACTTTACTAGTTACTTGAAAAAAGTAATCTGATTACGTAACTCGCGTTACTTGTAATGCATTACCCCCAACACTGTTGACGTAACACACTGACAGTAATGCAAAGACACCAACACAGTCTGTTTCTTACTGTCTGAAGTGATTCACTGTACAAAATTGACATTTGTGTGAAGATGGCTGATTGGAGCAGATCATCCAGACAGCCTGGTGAGTCTGTTCACATGATTTCAAAATACTTGTTTTGCAGTTCTTTGGAAAGTGCATATACAAGACGTGGATACAAAATCCAAATAAAAGATTAAATAACATTCAGTTCATGTTACAATAAAACATAAAAATTGAAAATAAAATCTGCAAAACAACATTATTTTTATTATTTTTTGAACAGATGAAAATCAGGGAAGTTTGGCATTATTATACAGAAGAGGAAGCAAACATGAACCTCTGAAAAGTGAGTTTAACATTTAAACAAATGAATGCATGTAGTATTAATAAAGATGTATTCTTCTCTTCAAAGATGTGGCGTTAAATGAATTAATGTTTCAGTTTTTATGTCCACTCCATTACTCCATGGAATATCATCAATATAATTATTACTATATTTATTTATTTATTTATTTATTTTGTGACTTTCAGAATTAGTCTCCCATAAGTAAAAGACATACAACAGCGTTTTACAAGCTATACTTGTTCTTTGACTGCATAATGCACATATTGTATAGTTCCTCTTTCTTTTTATGTGGCTATCAGCATTAGTCATGTTTCCAGCGTTTAGAGCACTGTATAAATTAAAACGGATTGTAAAAAAAAAAAAAAAAAAAAAAAAAAATCGCATATCTATTCCAAAATGTTGAATGCAAGATTGCTATCTATTTACACCAAAACCTGTTCATGTGATTCCAGTGTCTGTGATTAAAGAGGAAATGAGAATAGTTATGCTGGGATCACATGCAGATGTTAAATCCTCCTGTGGAAACACAATCTTTGGACGAGAGGTCTTTTCAGAGACGCCGTCCTCCCTGCATTTGTTTGAGAAGCATGATGGGATGGTGTTGGAGATACGTGTGGTAGTCATCAACACTCCTGACCTGTTCAATCTTGCTCTCTCACCTGAAGAACAAGACCTGAAGAGACGCTTCCGTCTGATTTGTGCTGAACCTCATGCCCTGTTACTAGTCCTGAAGCCTGGTACATTTACAGAGCAGGACAGAGATGCTCTCAAGCTCATTGACATCATTTTTGGTGCAGGAGCATCTGAATATGTGATTGTCATCTTCATGCATAAGGAGCAGGAGTATATGAGTGTTAAAGTCTCTGGCTCTGAATCAGTAAAGTCTCTACTGCAGAACAGAAGACTTCCACACCATCATTTACAGGAGAATGGAGACCAATCACAGGTGGAGAAACTTCTGAAGAGCATCGAGAAGATGGTGGAGGAAAATGGAGGTCATCACTTCAAGATTTCTGATGACCCAAGACCGTTCCTGAGAGTATCCCAGACATCAAGTAAGATGCATCATGGTTAACCGTTACCTCAAACTCATCTGAAATATGGATATAGAGATTAACAACCTGTAAACGCTATATTAAAAAATGAATTTTTGTAATAGTTTTATTGTCTGTACCCAAAATAACTCCCTGTTTGTTTGCTGGATTCTGTTATTTACAACAGAAAAAAGGAAATCAGATGCAGTGAAGTGTTAACTGACATTAACTCTTACCTCAGTTAAAAAGACAAAAAAAAAGACATGTTTGTACTGTTCCATTATAATGTTTAATAATGTATTTCATCTTTAGAGCCTACGATACAAAGAATTCGGCCAAAGTTGGAAAATCTCGGAAATTTGGTGCGATCAAAATGTGAGTATTAAATGATGACACAGTTTGTTACATTTTACCCATAAGTATTATTATTTAATCTAAATTAATAATACCCTGAAATATGTTTGGTGTAGAAAGAGTTTTCACTCAGAATTTGATTACAAATGATTACAAAAAAACAAAAAACTGAAATTGTATATTTTTGTAAAATGTACTCCAATAAGCTGTTTTATTTTCAACTTAAAATCATTTTTAGTGTAGTATGTAATTTTGCTCTCTGATCAAATTTGTGATGTGCTATAGAGACTCTGAACATTAATGTCAGTCATTGATGGTTTGTTTTCTGAAAAATGAAACCGTGTGACCCTGTGATGCTTTAGACTTTGATCTAATTGTTCGAGCGGCCTTATATGTCAAAATCTGGCTCAACCTATATTGCATGAGTTTTTGGGGTGGGACTATCTGTTTCAGTGACCATTGGCAGACAGAAGCAGCGTTTGGAAACCTGTTTGAAAACAGCCATTATTTCACTTGGTGTCACTGGTAGTGCAGAAGTTACCCACTTTAGATTTATGTTATTAAAAAAGTTTGCTTTGATTGTAATGAGAACATTTGTGTTTGTGAATTGACAGCAATACTGAGCACCGAGAAGAGCTTGGAGTGTGTGAGAATTGTCCTGATTGGAAAAACTGGAGTGGGAAAGAGTGCAGCTGGAAACACCATCCTGAAACGTGACATTTTTGAGTCTCGAGCCAGAATGAAGTCTGTGACCAAGACCTGCCAAAGAGAGCATGGCATGGTCTGTGGTCGACCCGTGACTGTGGTGGACACACCAGGACTATTCGACACAACCCTCAGTAATGAAGAGATCCAGCAGGAAATCATGAGATGCATTGAACTCTCGGCTCCTGGAGCGCATGCGTTTCTGCTGGTCATCGCTGTTGGCTCGTTCACACAAGAAGAGAGAGAAACCCTTCAGCTCATCAAGATGACTTTCGGACAGAAAGCAGAGACCTACACTATGGTGTTGTTCACACGAGGAGACAATCTCACAGATGAAAGCATTGAAGACTACATTAAAGAAGGAGATCCACATGTTCAGAAACTGATAAATGACTGTGGAGGAAGATTTCATGTGTTCAATAATAAACAGAAGGATCCTGTTCAGGTCATGAGTCTGTTTAAGAAGATTGATAAGATGATGTGGAATAATAACCCCAGTTTCTACAATGACAAAATGTTTCAGGAGGCTGAGAGAGCATTCAGACTCATGCAGATCAATAGAAGAGAAGAGGAGGTCAGATGAGAAATGGAGGCCATAAAAGCCAAATATGAGTCTGAAATCAAAAAAATTCAAGACAAACTAGAAGAGGAAAAAGTTAAAGATTTTCTGCTTGTTGAGAGAGAGATCAGAATGAGAGAAAACACAACGACAACAGACACTGAACACACACAAGATCAATGTGAATGTGTTTCAGGAATGACAGATCTTGAAAGAGAGATACCAGAAACAGGAAGAGAGTCTGATAAAGATCCTAAGAAACATGCTAAAATATGGAGGGTGTTTGAATCATTAAAAATAGGCAAAAAGCAAAGGAAAAAGACTGAAAGGACAGAAGAATGTAAAAGAACAGAAACAGCAATTGGTGAAGAGAACGTAGAAATGATACAAGATACAGTCACAGATCAACAGATCAGTGAGGATTTACCTAAAAACTCTGAAGATGAGTGAGCCACAGAGAAAGAAGGTCGTCTTCTGCATTATAAGGAAATAGAAGAATGCAGGCAGAAGATGGATGAGGCTATGAGGTGATATGTGTGCCATATCTGAAAGCAGAAATGCTCAGAGCATTGACAGCTGGGAGAAGGACCATGGAAAACCCTGTGTACTTCAAAACATACTAATACATTGTACTTTAAATAAGATACTGTAAAATTAAACCGAGATCTTTGAATTCCCACATTTTGGCCTGCATGGCCCCCTCTAGAGACTGACAGATGTTACTAAATATTTTTTAATAAATAATATTTTCAACTTAAGTAAATATAATATATAGGTATTTGTATAGATTTTAAATTGTTATTTTGAAATAAATCAGTAAATCAAATCAAACTTATTAATGCCTTAATAATTGGATAGGAGGTGTTCTACAATAATAAATCAAACATTAAATGGATATTCAGTGTATTTACATAAGCATAACGTGTATTTATTATGGCGAAGGTTAGCATGTGTAAAGCCAACCGACCGACATCGAATAATTGCAATTATTATCCTAACGTTTAGACCAGTGGTTCTCAACTCCAGGCCTCGGGACCCGCTGCTCTGCACATTTTGAATGTTTCTGAATCTGACACACTCAGTTCAGTTCATGGATCTCTCTCCTAATGAGCTGATGATCTGAATCAGGTGCGATAAGTAAGGGAGACAAACAAAATGTGCAGAGCAGTGGGTCCCGAGGACTGGAGTTGAGAACCACTGGTTTAGACACTGTTGCATGGGGAATGCCACAGTGCCTATGTTCAGTAGCTTCTGTTGTCGTCAAAGTTGTGTTACCTGTTTAGATTTAGTGGTATTCCACTCCTAACAATATATACGTTCCCCACTCAGCTCACAATCTGCTGAGGCAGATAAAAAGTTATGATGCTCTGGCCGGAGGGAGGGTGTGAAAGTATGATGTCAGTGTACCGCTGTCTTAGTTCCTGTTTTCCTTTTTTGGTCATGTTTCCTGTTCCTGTTTAGGTGATTGATTATTTCACTCACCTGTGTTTGTAATTATCCTGTCCATATAAGTTACTGTCTGTTCTTTTGTTCGTCATACAGTCTACTAAGTTACTAGTTGGTTTGCGTGAATTTGACGAAAAGTTTCCTATGTTGGATTTCCTCTCCCGGTTTGTATTAGACTGTTCTAGTGGATAATTGACTCCTGTGTTCTCCCTGCAACTACACAAACTGACGTGAAAGTGTGTGGTGGTGTTGTATAGAATGAAAGCTAGTGTTCGAAGAGACACTAACACAAAGAAATCATTCCATCAAAACGGCTGTTTTTAAAAAAACAAAAAAAACAAAGCTTTGCTCCACTGACCGCCTGTTATTTTTACACAGTTTGCATTAAGTAGTAATGTAGTAAAAGGGAGATATTAAAAGGTGAAATTCAGTAAACACCTTATTGTTGAAGCCAGAATATAAACACAAATGTGCAAAGTTTCACGTTAAATGGTTTTCCATAGAAAAACATTATAAGGAAAACACTGAACCATAAGCAGATTGCGTTCATATTCCGACCTCATCTGCTTGCCTATGTAAACTATGCATCATTAATATAGTGATTACTGAATTTTATCTTTTAATATTACTGTTTTAAATATATTAAGGCACTTCAATTGTTTTTACGTCTGTCGCAATGATGTTAATTATTGAAATATTGCCGCAGGTGCTTAATATGGATTGCAAATGGCCAAAACTTGCATTTCGTTCACATACCTTTGTTTTATTCTTTTGAGAGGTGATCTAAATATTTGCGGTTGTGAAACAGATGGAAAATTGATAGGCTTGTGTTGCAGTTCTATGGATGTTTTGCCCTCCAGGTCTTTAAGCCAGTCACATGACTGAAAGCTATCAATAGATGGCAATGAAAATATGGTGGCCCAAAAAGAAGCCAGGACAGCTTTCATCCCACATGTACTTTTCACAGGTGACACCAAAAGGACAACAGGCCAGACAAGCCGATGAGTTGTTTACATGTTGACTAACAAAAACACTTCAGGTCTCCATTCACAGGTGAGAGCAGCTCTATCAATGCCAGGGCTTTAATACACTCTATCAATAAGAACCAGCAAATGTGCTGTTGTGATCTCAAAAAAGATCTGCAATGATCAGCAAAATGGTTAGAGATTGTAACACCAACATTAAAGATTCTCAACTTAAAATACACCAACCAGTTTCAGCAACCCCACACATCAAGAAAGTGAGGGATCAAGGGCGCGCTAGTAATGACCCTCCCTTGCCAACTGACTGTCATTTGCATTGACTAACTATGAAAATCAGAGAAAGATATAATTTGTATAATAATTTGGAACGCGGTGTAAAGCATCCTTGCTAAATAAAAGTATTGGGGCTAATTTCTATAACCCCCCCACCTCAAAATAATAAAAAATATATATATATTCTGACTCCAAGCTTTTGAATGGTATTGGTATGATGTTACAAAAGCTTTTATTTTTTAGATAAATGTTGATATTTGGATCTTTCTTACTGTTAAAAAAAAAAACTGGTAGTGTATGTATGTAGCCTATGTATCACACTCATATCACATCTTGTTTTGGATAAGAATAAAACGTCAGGTCCGACAATATCGTGTCTTTATTAATTTAAATCTAGCTTTATCCGCATTGGCCCATGGAAGCTTCTATGAACACACTTGACTTGACTAAAAAATCGCGGGGGACGAATTTACGTTTTATTAAAAAGTATAACATATAATACACTCATGGCGCGCGCACACAATATAATGTCCCTGCTTGTTGGTCCTCGGCGAAAAAAAAAAAAAAAAAAAAAAGTGCGTCTGTCCACCAGGAAAGTGCCCGATTACCAATCCAGCCCTGGCAGGGGTCCGCCAGACATTCGGCCACAACAAGCTCTGAACAATCAGCCAATGAGCGAGCGGTTTGATCGTGACGCGGTGAAACTATTCGTCAGGCGGCCAATCCGAGCGCGTGAAACAATTTGCAACAATTCGTCGACGATTTGTTTCATCCTTCTCTGAGGATGCAGGACAATCTTCTCTGTTTCTTTAAGCTTCACGTGCTATCAGAAATTTCCTATTTTCCACTCATGAGGTCGTGATTAGGAGCTTGTTGTATTCTATTCAAGTGCTTTAATGTCGGAAAGAACAAAATGTAGCATCCCATTGTTTAACTAAAGCCGGGCTCACACTACAGGATTGAACGACTAGCCAAAACATATGGCGTTACTCTACCGACAAACTCCCAGATCGCACTACTATATCGCGCAAGCACATTAATACAATGCGCGAGCGCGAATCTCTCCGCTATGGCAAGCCCAAAGGGTCAGAATTACGCTATAGATTAATCGCGTTTGCAGCCAAACGCCGTCAAACATGGCGTTTTAAACCGTATTTGCGCCGTAAAATACTATGTTGTGATTACACACACCGTAAAAACGTGCGAAAATACGTTAATGACGCCTTATCTGACGCCATTTTAGTGTGCATGAAAAACGTTGTTTTTACGCCGGCCCGTTCATGTTGCATTATGACGGCATAAAACACGCAGTTTTGGCTGCACAGAGCGCGTGTCATTTACGGCATTTTGCTAATAGCATAATGAGCCACGCCCACTGATTCCCACAGCCAGTACGTTTGAACGGTTTTCACCCAATCAATGGTAAACTAAAAAAAGACCACACTAATTGAGCACAGATCAATTTAGCCAAATGAATAAATAGGATATATTTACGTACAACAGCACATAACTTTTTGGATATTTTTAATTAAAGATTGCACCTCTTCATCATAGTTTAATGTAGGCTTATTGCTAAGATTTAATGTTCAGCATTTATCCTACCTTCCCCATTTTATGTATTCAGCTTATTACACAGATACCATTTACTACTGCGTTAGAACTGGACACAGATTTGAGTATTGTTTCCAAAATCCCTAGTAAGTGATTCCCTAGTCAAGCGGATTAAGAACGTTGCTTATTGGATCAAGTTAGTTGTGACGTTGATTAGCCTAGCTTGTTAACAGTGCCCGACTCACAAACCGCACCGATCACTTTGCATTCTCGTCAACCTGCACATTCATAGCCGGCAAAATCAAATCACTGATTAACCAGTGAATCAACCAACTCAATAACTCCACATGGTCAATTTCAAAAACATTGGATTTTGGAAAGATTCTGTATAAAAACAGAAATTAATCCCAAACTTTAGCTTGCAGTGTTGTGCATGGATGTATGTTTCAAAACCGTAGAAGACCAATCCAAATACAATATTTTAAGACTGTAAAAAAAAGTTTGCAAAAAACTTGCATATATTGCACTGCACTTGCAAGAGAATCCCTTGTACTTAGAAACCCTTGTACTTTTTTGACCTGAAACCAATTGATCTTTTATTTTGGTGAAAAACTATAGTTTGATTAGATTAGATTGTTGAACTGGTGTCTCATTACAAGATTTGGAAACATTGAACTGTTTGAAAACATGGAATCCACAACAGAAACTTTGTCGGTGGTAAAGTGGTTGGAGCAAGTGACCCATCTTGATTTTTAAAAACCTGTAGAGAGAGCACTAAATTTGACAAGATACAGTCGCCTTTAAAATTCTTTAAAAAGAAAAAAAAAAACTGAATGAAATGCATTTAATATTTTAAGAGAAATGTTTCTTCAAATTCTGATTAAAATTTTCCAACCAATAGCCTCGTGCAAATAGTGTGGTTCTGCTTCAGGTGATCCTTGAAAAAATAGCTCTAGGTCCTTTTGATGCCGTCTCCTCTCTCTCTTACTCCCACTTGTGCGCTTTCTGTATGGATCCTGTACCAAATTGTGCAAAATATCAACTTTGATTTTGAAATATTTTTAACTGAGAATGGAAACAAAAATCACATACAAAATTTTCGCTTTTAAAGTTCAGTAAGGGGTTGGAAGCAAAGTGCACAACACTTTCATTTTTGTCGACAGCAGATGGTTTGCATTAACAAATTATTCACAGAGACAGTCGTTTTCAGATTTACTGTACACGTTTTAAAAACCCTGCCTATAGAATGAAAACAAGAAAAATCAAATTTTAAGTAGAAATGTTTTTCAAATTCTGATAAAATGTTAGAAGGAAAGGTCAATGCAATCTAGTGTGGTTCTGCTTCAGTGTGCAGATGAACAATTTTTAAACCAGTGGTTCTCAAACTTTTTATACCCAGTAACTCTCCCCCACTTGAAAAATAAATGTTTTACTGAAAAGTTCTTAAACAGCAGGGTTTCATTTTATAGCAATTCTTTAAACCAGTGGTTCTCAAACTTTTTATACCCAGTACTCAACATTAAATTTCAGCAGCATAGTAGGCCTAACCCACCATAATGACCAACATTAAATTTCAGCAGCATAGTAGGCCTAACTATTCAGCTACAGCTCTGCACAGTTTTACACGAGGCAGTTTTATTCCTAATAAGAATATTTATTGTTGTAAGCCACTAGAACATTGTAAATACACACAGTTTGAACATTAACACTGCACTGTGCTTACATACTGGTAAATAAAAAAAAATTAATTATTAAATTAAAATGTGTTGTACCAAAAGTGAAATAAAACCTGTACTGTACTTAAATGTAAACCAACAGTAACAACACCAAAAAACAACTTTACTCAAATAAAGATCAAATTAAAATGTATTAACATTAATTTATGTTTAATTTGGTGATTCCTCTGCATACCACTAGAGGGAGCCTGAGTACCACTAGTGCTACTCATACCACACTTTGAGAAACACTGCTTTAAACAATCTTAATCCATTTAAACTGTACTGACATTTGCGATTATCCAGAAAACAGAGTATGTTATCTTTGAGACTACTGTACGATTAACAATATAACACACCTAATGCATAGCATTCACATCATAAAAATGTGAAAAATCTCTAAAAGACAGACATTAACAAATTACCTGCATGACCACCATCAGATGAGCATCTAACTTTAGCATCTGTGATACAGAATACAAAAATACACACAGACATATTTATCTTCTGCAGGTTACATGTCCTTTACCCATTTATAAACTCTGGTAAAATTTTACTTTACTATTTTTGTATGGTAATAAAGATTCTCACCTGATTTTGCTCAGTTGTTTGCAGGAGCTCGCAGATCACACCTGACCCTGTGTTCACATTCCAGTTTTTGTTCAATAAAATTCGAATTATACCCTTGTTGATGACTTAAATTATACTGACTGTCATTTGCATTGACTAACTATGAAAATCCGAGAAAGATATAATTTGGAACGCGGTGTAAAGCATCCTTGCTAAATAAAAGCATTGGGCTAATTTCTATAATTTCCCCAAAAAATAAAATAATAAAAAACATATATATATTCTGACTCCAAGCTTTTGAATGGTATTGGTATGATGTTACAAAAGCTTTTATTTTTTAGATAAATGTTGATATTTGGATCTTTCTTACTGTTCAAAAAAAAAAAAAAAAAAAAGACTAGTAGTGTATGTATGTAGCCTATGTATCACACTCATATCACATCTTGCTTTGGACAAGAATAAAACGTCAGGTCCGACAATATCGTGTCTTTATAAATTTAAATCTAGCTTTATCCGCATTGGCCCATGGAAGCTTCTATGAACACACTTGACTTGACTAAAAAATCGCGGGGGACGAATTTACGTTTTATTAAAAAGTATAACATATAATACACGCATGGCCACACAACACAATTTCACTTCCCATCTTACCTCTCCAAAAAAAAAAAAAAAAAAAAAAAATGCGTCTGTCCACCGGGAAAGTGCCCGATTACCAGTCCAGCCCTGGCAGGGGTCCGCCAGACATTCGGCAACAACGTGCTCTGAACAATCAGCCAATGAGCGAGCGGTTTGGTCGTGACGCGGTGAAACTATTCCTCAAGCGGCCAATCCGAGCGCGTGAAACAATTTGCAACAATTCGTCGATGATTTGTTTCATCCTTCTCTGAGGATGCAGGACAATCTTCTCTGTTTCTTTAAGATTTTGCTGCTTCACGTGCTATCAGAAATTTCCTATTTTCCAGCGGCTTCTCTCTGTCCCGACAGAACGGTGTTTTCGTGTTTTTTGTCTTGTGAGTCGCAGTGTTTTTGTACGTCGTCATCGCGTCTATCTGTCTTTAAGCGCGCATACAGTCGTGAGTTTCTGCTGGATGTCGGCAGAGCCGCATTTTTTAGAGTTAAACTCAGCGCACACGGAACAGCTGCGGGCCATCGGACTACTCCGGAGGCCTACATCATCACCGACCCCCACTACTGCATCTCGCCCACAGCGGAGGCGCCACAAGCGGCGTGAGAGGAAGCAGAAGAGGGGTAAGCGCGGAGGTATTAGGCTAACGGCTAACCCACACAAGCCACCTATCCCCACCATCGTACTGGCTAACGTACGCTCTTTGGACAATAAACTGGACTACATCCGATTACTACGTTCAACTCAGAGGACTGTAAGAGACTGTTGTGTGTTCACGGAAACATGGCTCAGCGACAGCGTTCCGGACTGCGCCATTCAGCTCGACCAGCTGACGTGCTATCGAGCAGACAGAGCTCGCGTCGCGGGAGGAAAAACCCCGCGGCGGCGGGCTTTGTGTTTACATCAATGACGCGTGGTGCCGCGATGCTGTTGTGATCTGCAAACACTGCTCACCCTGGTGTAGGTCATGATTATTAAGTGCCGGCCATTCTACTTGCCGAGGGAATATACTGCCATACTGCTCGTTTCGGTTTACATTCCCCCGAACAACAACAGCAACAGGAACAATGCACTAAATGAACTGTACCAGCACATCAGCGAGCAGCAGACAGCACACCCCGATGCTTTTCTCATCATAGCTGGGGATTTCAACCATGCTGACTTAAAGAGTGTGTTTCCAAAAATACAACAACACATTAACTTTCCAACGCGAGGTAATAACATTTTAGACTTTGTTTACACCACACAGAGAGGAGCTTACAAAGCCCTCCCCCTCCCCCACCTCGGTGCCTCAGACCACATCACTGTCATGCTAATGCCTGCATACAGACCGCTCGTTAAAGTCGCCAAACCAGTTCAGAAAACAGATTCAAGTGTGGCCAGAAGGGTCGTCTGACGCTCTTCAGGACTGCTTTGATACAACTGACTGGAATATGTTTAAGCAGGCTGCCACTTACAATAACTCCACTGACCTCCAGGAGTACTCGGAGACTGTCACTGCCTACATCACCAAGTGTATTGAGGATGTAACAGTCACAAAAAACCATTACTGTCCGGGCCAACCAGAAGCCGTGGATGACAGGGGAAGTCTACAGACTCCTGGAGACGCGGAACGCTGCCTTCAGAGCTGGAGACGAGGGGGGGCCTGAGAACAGCCAGGGCCAACCTATCCCGCGGCATCAGATTGGCTAAGAGACAGTACTCCAGGAGGATAGCCCATCGTTTCAGCGACAGCAGAGACACTCGAAGCCTGTGGCAGGGGATACAGATCATTACGGACTACAAGCCCCCACAGCGGACCTGTGACAGCAACATCTCTCTGCTGAACGAGCTTCTTCGCTCGCTTTGAGGCACAAAACAGCTCCACTGCACAGAAGACTCCACCTCCTCCCAGTGACCAGGTGATGATGCTGACCCGGGACAGCGTGAGGAGATCCTTCAGCAGGATCAATGCACGCAAAGCTCCGGGTCCTGACAACATTCCTGGGCGTGTACTGAGAGACTGTGCAGCAGAACTCACTGATGTCTTCACAGACATTTTCAACATCTCACTGAGTCAGGCTGTTGTTCCCACATGCTTCAAAGCTACCACCATCATTCCAGTCCCGAAGAAGACATCTCCATCCTGCTTCAATGACTACCGTCCTGTTGCACTTACTCCCATCCTCATGAAGTGCTTCGAACGGCTAGTCATGCACCACATCAAGCCTGCCCCCCCCTCTCCGGACCCATTCCAGTTTGCATATCGGTCCAACCGGTCGACCGATGATGCCATCTCAACTACCCTCCACTCACCCTCACACATCTAGAGAAAAAAGACTCATACGTCAGAATGCTGTTCATAGACTTGCAGTTCAGCATTCAACACAATCATCCCTCAACAGCTCATTCACAAACTGGTCGAGCTGGGGCTCAACACTTCGCTGTGCAACTGGCTGTTGGACTTTCTGACTGGAAGACCTCAGCCAGTACGTGTCGGCAGCAACACATCCAGCACCATCACACTGAACACTGGGGCCCCCCAAGGATGTGTGCTGAGCCCCTCCTCTTCACTCTGCTGACACACGACTGCACACCGTCACACAACTCCAACCTCTTCATTAAGTTTGCGGATGACACGACTGTGGTGGGGTCTCATTAGCAACAGAGATGAGACAAACTACAGGAGCGAGGTGAGCCGCCTGGCCGGGTGGTGCAGTGACAACAATCTCTCTCTGAACGTGGAGAAGACGAAGGAGATTGTTGTTGACTTCAGGAGAGCGCACACTCAGCATGTTCCTCTGACCATCAACGGTGCGACTATGGAGAGAGTGAGCAGCACCAAGTTCCTGGGTGTGCACATCACAGAGGACCTCTCCTGGACCGACAACACTGCAGCACTGGCCAAGAAATCACAACAGCGTCTTACTACTTCGTAAAACTGAGGAGAGCCAGAGCCCCACCCCCCATCATGTACACCTTCTACAGAGGCACCATCGATAGCATTCTGACCAGCTGCATCACTGTGTGGTCCTATGGCGCCTGCAAAGCGTCTGCCGGAAGACTCTGCAACGCATAGTGAGAGCAGCTGAGAAGATTCATTGGTGTCTCTCTCCCCCCTCCCTCCAGGACATTTATGGAAAACTCGAAAAGCCCTCTGCATTGCAGGTGATCCCACCACCCGTCACACAGCTTCTTCAGTCTGCTGCCATCAGGGAGGAGACTGCGGAGTCTCCAGGCCAGGACCAGCAGACTGAAGGACAGCTTCATTCATCAGGCTGTCAGGAAGCTGAACTCGCTCCGAACTTGCCCCCCCCGTCCCTCTTCTGCCTCAAGGCACCACTGAACTATGAACCCCCCCCCCCCCAGGTCCCACATCCCCATGGTCCTTCCACCCCCCCCCCCCCCCTAACATACGATGTCATGCACCAGTCACTTTGTGCAGCAGTGGTCTGCTCACTACCTCATTCACTCATTCACATGGAACTGACATCATTCTACCACCTCATCAGTCAGTTTAATAAAATAACTGCTCTTGAACCCTTTGTCACTTTGTCACTTTTAATCAGACTGAATAAGCTATTTTTTTACTGCACTAAAAATCTTTTTATCTGCACTGTTTGTTCACTGGTTTGCACTCTATCTGCCATGTGCCTTGCGCTGCTTTTATTTAACCTTATTTTTACTTAATTTTTTCTATTATGTCTTTTTTTACATTCCCTTATTGTATAGTTTTATCTTATATTTTATATTAGATCTAGATTTTTAGGCTCTACTGTTAGTGTTATCTGTATGCACCGGGGGTATGAGAGTAACGCAATTTCGATTCTCTGTATGTATGTACTGTACATGTGGAAGAATTGACAATAAAGCAGACTTGACTTGACTTATGAAGTCGTGATTAGGAGCTTGTTGTATTCTATTCAAGTGCTTTTAATGTCGGAAAGAACAAAATGTAGCATTTGAAATTCTTTACGCAAGAAAACCCTGCCTTGAATGAAATGCATTTAATATTTTAAGTAGAAATGTTTCTTCAAATTCTGATAAAATGTTAGAACCAACAGCCTCGTGCAAATAGTGTGGTTCTGCTTCTGGTTATTCTTGAAAGTGTCCCAGCTCTAGGTCCTTTCTGATGCCGTCTCCTCCTCTCTCTCCCACTTGTGCGCTTTCTGTATGGTCCTGTACTAAATCCTCATAAAATATCAACTTTGATATTGTGAAATATTTTTAACTGAATGCAAAACAAATCACATACAAAATTTTCGCTTTAAAGTTCAGTAACAGTGGGGTTGGAAACAAAGTGCACAACACTATTCATTAAACACTTATTTAATGTATTCAGATGAAAGTTTGCAATATTAACAAATTATTCACAAGCAGTGTTTTCAGAGCCCCCAGTTACTGTACACTGTTTTAATCAGAACCCTAACTATACAGTGTATTTGGTAAAACAAGAAAAATCAAATTAAGTACATTTTTATTAAACCAAGTAAAATCACAACCTGTCACAAAAGGTCAATGAATCTCTACCAGAAGTGACAGTGCAGTGTAGCAGATGAACAATTCCTTAGCAATGTGCCAATATAAAGCTGGATCATTGATGACTCTACAAGGGAAAAGAAGAAAGGTTTTACTGAAAAGTTAATACACACAGTTTGAACATTAAAGGGTTAGTTCACCCAAATATTAAAATTATGTCATTAATGACTCACCCTCATGCCGTTCCAAACCCGTAAGACCTCCGTTCATCTTCGGAACACAGTTTAAGATATTTTAGATTTAATCCGAGAACTTTCAGTCTCTCCATTGAAAATGTATGTACGGTATACTGTCCACGTCCAGAAAGGTAATAAAAACACATTATCAAAGTAGTCCATGTGACATCAGAGGGTCCGTTAGAATTTGTTGAAGCATCGAAAATACATTTTGGTCCAAGAATAACAAAAATTACGACTTTATTCAGTATTTTCTTCTCTTGCGGGTCTGTTGTGACAGTGTTCACAACACTGCAGTGACGCCGCTGACGTACGACGCTGCTGACGTGTTATCTTTGTTATTGGGCGCACCAGAAAACACGTCAGCAGCATCGTACGTCAACAGTCACAGCAGTCGCGTTCAACGTTTACAGTTTTAAACACTGTAAAAAATGGCGTTTTGTAAGTAAACGTGATTACTCTATAGCGTGATTGGCCTGACAACCATTTTTACACAAAATTGAAGAATGCAAAAATGACCATTTATATTATCAAAATGTGTAACTGTCACCATTATAATAAGAAAAAATGGAAAAAAATACTTTATATCTTTTCTCTGTTAGAAGAGCAACATTTGATTTTATTGTAATTTTGTGATTATTTCTGCAAAATTCTAAATAAGTAAAAGCTTGTATGATAATATGACAGTTACAAAAGTAGGACTGGACAGTAATGTTTTTAATGTGTCATTGTCAGGGGTGCACTTAACTTTTTCAGCCTGGTTATCATATGAGAACCTGGAGATTTGGTTTGGTCCGCACATAGTGTGACCCATCAAATATAACTATAAAAAATAAATAAATAATAATGACAAGATTATTGCAATTTATTAATTTATTTATATTATAAAATAACAAACTAAATAATAAAGTGTGATAATACTATTTTATTTTAAAATAAAAAGGGAGCATTAAACACAAATACAATTATTTTATAGTAAACTTAAAAATAAAATGCTATTATTATTATTATTATTATTATAATTATTTTAATTTGAACTTTAATAATTTTCAAACTGAAAATCAGCAAGCTTTTATTTTGGGAGGTTTCCGATGTCGTGCCCAAAAATTTATGTCTGCCGAAAACTGATTGGCGCCTGTAATCACTTTTTGGCAAGTATAAAACTGCATTTTATGGGTTATGTTTGCCATTTAAAGGTATTTCAACAGGTAAAAGGACTGCATGAGGTATAATCTGTCAAATATAACCCTCCAAATATAAGTCCTTTTTACCTGCTGAAATACCCATAAAATGCAGTTTTACACTTGCAGTGATTACAGACTCTACTTATTGAGTGAACTGTTCTTTCTGCCTCAAAATGACTTGATTTCATTCATGGTTATTATATTTGATAGATTGTACCTCATTCAGTCCTTTTTACCTTTTGAAATACCTGTAAATGGCCAATAAAACCCATAAAATGCAGTTTTACACTTGCCAAAAAGTGATTACAGATGGCAATCAGTTTTCGGCAGATGATCAATTTTCGGCACGACACCGGTCACCGCTTCGGGGTTTAGCGCTGGCGATTGTAGAGCGTCAGTAAATGAAATTCAACATTTACACCTGTCAAAGGAATCAAGCTACTTTTATGTTTCATTTTAGTTGACGATTGCCAGAAATTGATCACCATCTATTTCTCTGATTTTCGTTGCTTCAATATGAATCATTCACTTGATAGCTTTATCACTTTATAACATTATTTGTGAGACCATCTATTTATTGGTTAACATAACTAGGTTCAGTGATACATGTATTAGTATTGGGGGAAGATTAATGGTTTCTGCAGAATTAAAGAGGGGGTCAAATTCATGCATGATTAATAACACATACAATCACTGGACGTTTAACCTTATTCCCAGTTTTATTGTTTACAAAATTTCTCACAATATTACTGTTTTAGGCTCTATTTTGGATTGAACACATGTAGTCTTGATCAACATAAAAGACTAGCAAAAAAGGTCATCAGATTACTCTTATTTACTCATGTCATTTTCTTGCCCCCATCAGAAAGATGTTTTCTTGAACGCTGTTCGATCAGCTTGGAGGGTCACTCACTGAGAAACTCACTGAGGTGACAGTGACTGATTGTCTAAAGAAAAAAAAATTAACAAAAGAGTTTAGAAAAAGAACAACATTCATGGACTTTGTGAATAGAGTTAAATATTTTTATATTAAAATAATGAAATAATGTGTAAAGTTGTAAATTTTTAATACCGTGTTCCCGAACTGGCAGGGGCAGGGACCAGTATTTTGTTTAAGGTAATTAGCTTGTTTAGCAGCTATCATCTTTTGGAATGTTGCTGTATTAAAGTCAGCCTGTCAATATAAAGTCAAATACACACATTTGTCATGTCTGCTTTGTGACTATAATTAGATTAGAATATTAAACTATCAATGCCATATGCATTTCAAAGTTGAATACCTCATTAATGAACTTTATCCAAGCAGATGAGAATTTATCAGAGCAGTAGATTTTCCTGATTTCATCGTAATCACTGGGACAGCTCTGGACATATCTGTCACATGCAGTAAACGCAAAGGCTGGGTGACAGAATCAGAGCAGATCAGAACTTTTTTATTTTATTTTATTTTTTGGAAAATGATTTGATTACATATAAGGCATGGCTGTTAGTTTTTTTCCCCTTACCATCTACGTTACAGGAAAGATCTTCGAACATTGTTGCAGAGTAACTGCTGGTCATGAATATCACCATCTACAGCGCATATTTGTGTTGAGGAAATAGTAAGTTCAATATATTAGTACACAAAATCCATCTCTTTCTCTCTCTCTGTATATATGGAATATACATTAAAAAAAAAATATTTAAACATTAATTGAATACGTACCTTTGAGAATTGCATGTTGTTGATTGCGCCAAAGAGTTCACCATGATGAAGCTGTAATAAAAATACTGAATTAATGGTCTAGAACTCAGCAGGATGTCAGGTTAAACACAACAGGTCTTGTGTCTTAATTCATGTTTTTACATGCGCAATCTTGAATTAATCATTTTATCCTCTGAAATGTTTTCTAAAATTTCATAACTACATGGTAAAGTGTTTTTTTTGTTTGTTTTTTTTGTTTTTTAAAGATGATCACTTATAAACAAACAAATAAACAAAGTTGTGTTTAGTTGGATTAATTGTGTATCCATAGCTACACTGCAAAATTTTGCTTTTTTACTACTACCACTATTATTATTATTATTAATATATTAATATATTTTTATTTTATTTATTTATTTATTTATTTATTGCAAGTTCAGCTAAATAGTGCCTTAATATGCACACATATCTCTTCAGTCTTTGTTTTTTATACTTACTGACTCCTCAGGAAATTCAAATGTGCCTTCAGTTCCCAGACCGGTCATGTAGATGTATATGTTGTCCTCTGCTCCACTGCATTTAATGAAATTAATAATAATCGTTCTTCATTTTAGCTGCAAATTCATACAGTATATGTGACCCTGGACCACAAAACCAGTCTTGAGTCGCTGGGGTATATTTGTAGCAATAACCAAAAATACATTGTATGGGTCAAAATTATACATTTTATCTTTTATGCCAAAAATCATTAGGATATTAAGTAAAGATCATGTTCCATTAAGATGTTTTGTAAATTTCCTACCATAAATATATTAAAACTTAATTTTTGATTAGCAATAGGCATTGCTAAGGATTTCGTTTGGATGACTTTAAAGGTGATTTTCTCAATATTTTGATTTTTTTCCCCCCTCAGATTTCAGATATTCAAATAGTTGTATCTCGACCAAATATTGTCCGATCCTAAAAAACCATACATCAATAGAAAGCTTTTTTATTCAGCTTGTAAATGATGTATAAATCTCAATTTTGAAAAATTGACCCTTATGACTGGTTTTGTGTTCCAGAGTCACATATTAGCTGCAAGCAGTGATAACGAGGCCAAGCACAGAAGCAGCAGATGCATTGTAATTATTTAGCTGTACATAGTATCATCAGTGATATTTGTAAGCAAAGCAGTTTCCAACATCGTCATGTAAAATTATTTATAATGTGATTATATATTATTGACAATCACACAATTATACAAAAGTTACAACCTGCACCTGTGCTGCTTCCTTACATTCAGTGCTTGGCCCTTACACAAAAGTGAAATACTATTTTAGGTCAAATAAAATAAAATAAAATACATCAAATAAAATGAAAGGGTATTATATAGCATATTGATAGTAGTCAAAAAGAGTTTTTAACAAACATACATACAAACAGTCAAACAAACCTTTTTATGACTTTTTTGTTTGTACTCTCATCCCCTTGAAGAGCAGCCAGGAAGTTTTGTGGGGTCACATCCTTTAAGATCATCATTGCCATAATTGATCATTAATGTCATAAGCTATAATTGTGCTCAGAAATGGAATAAAAACATCAAAACACTAACATTATAAATGTTACCTTTCCAGTGTAGTCTTTCGGAACTCCGGAGTACACGTCTGTGTCATCAGCTACACTGACAATGGTTCCTTTAGTTGGGTTTCTGCAGGCAGAGAAGAAAAGGAACAAGTTAAACACAATCAGCTCCACACAGTCTATCACTGCTTTTCTGTGATGATGTGTTTCCAGAATTATTAAATTTAGCAAAGTTTTTTTTTTATTACATTATAATACTATACGTCTGTACTTTACACTTACAGTGTATAAATATAGCCTACATTTTAACACTATAGTTTGTATAATATGACTTTGACATTAAATTACAAAAAACTAATTAACATTGTTATGAAGGGTGATTTTAATATATGGCTGACGGAGTGATTAAAAATTAATCACTAATAATCAATCAATCAGTAATCAATCTCTATTTTTTCTCTTTTGGAAATTTGTGGAAATGCTACTGTATATCGAGCGGCAAACTGGAATGCAAAAATCATATTTACTGTATAGTCTTTCACTCTATGACAGTCCTCTTTTGCTTTTGAGAAGCCAAGAAATATGACAAAGGGTCCATTACACTGTTGTTCTAGCACCACTAAATACCAGTATGTGAAGTACTGTAGATTGAGATCAGCCATGAAACACATGATTTACAAAAACTTCAAGAAATGACTCACTCTGGATTGTTAGCAATGTCATCATACATCATCACCACAATCTGCTCATCAGGAATCCCATGTTTCCTAATTATCTGATATAAACTCCACACATTGGCCTAAAACACAAATAAAAAGATTATTTCCATGTTCACCAGTTACTGTCATCATATACAGTACAAGCTGTGGTACAGCACACCTTGAGGAATTTATGAGCAATGTCTTGAAAATAAAGAATATATTAAAAAGAAGGACCAACCTGGTGCTGGTAATTTTCCCAGTTCTTTGAGCCGGCGACAAGGAGAACCCATTTTTTCCCAGACATTTTTTTAGCCTTTTCAAAGCAAAGTCTGTTGGAATTTAAAATAATAATAATAATAGTAATAATAACTTTTTAAACTAAATCGATATTGTTACAGTGCTTTTAATCAGCTAACATAAGTTTGTGATGGCTCATAAAATTGTAATGCCGAAAAGAACACAATAAAGTAGGTGATATATAATTTATGACAAAATAACAAGAGCTCAATTAAGCTCTGCTTAAGAGTTGCTTTCAGTTCATGAAGTGCTGAAAAGTCATTCAAAATACTTAAAAAAAATACAGTCATTTAACTGATCAAGAAATATTTGAAGTGTCTGTTTAACTGGATGATCTACATAATTAAATAGAAAGTGTTTAGTGATTGATATTATTGATGTAGTCGAATGGATCATATGTCGTCATACCTGTGATGAGTATCAGGTGTTCTTCTGTGGTTGTCCAGTTGATTTCTTGTGCTTTTAATCGGATGATCTCTGTCTTTATATAGGCATTTTCTTCCATTCATATCAGACTCATGGGTGGAGAATCTGTGTTGGTGGGAGGGTCTATTTATTATTATGCAATATTTCCCATACTTTAATTGATGGCAGTTGAAGTGGAAAAAGTAGCTGCTCCCCTTTATTTGCACATGTGTCATCTGGTATCATAAAAATAATAATAAAAAAAAAAAAGATTTCAATTTTGAATTTTGCAATTATGAATTTGTGACTTGATGGACATATACAGTATCTATTGTGTAATGTATTGTGTAATTGTTCTGCACATTCACCTGTGAGTGCCTGTTAAATATAATAAGCATGCATAATGTATTTACAGTATTTGTGCACATGTATGTGTGACAAACTGCTGTGCATTGAACATGCTAAAGACCCAAGATAGTATTACCTTTGTCACATCTGTGTTTTGTTAAAAGCGAATCGTTTGATGGATTGTGTGTAGAGAAATGATGCAAAAACAGCATTTTGAGAAGAGTTTAGATTTGACTGTAAAGTTTGCTGGTGCAATGTTGTGAGTGTTTGGGATTTTGTGTGAGAGTTCAGAGAAAAGGAGCCATCATAACAGAAATCCTGCGTAAGCAATTGTCAAAAACTTTTATCTGTAAACATGCTTATGAATTATAAGCCAATGGTTTCATTAGGTGTTCCTTTTGTACCCTTTACACAAGCCATTTTGTTAACATTTTTCTACATTTTTTTAGATTAATATATTTTAAGTCTTTAACAATTATGTACTGTATATGTATAGAGGCTGTATTTCAAAATGTATAGAGGTTGCTCTAAAAAAACCTGATTGAAGCAGGAGCACCGTACTCCTTGGAATAATAAATATTTTGAGTGGAGTTTGCACATCCTTCTCTTTATTTGCCTGCCATCATTCTTGTATATATGCTCAAACACTTTTCAAATGTTATTCTCCAATTCTCCCCTAGCCAAACTAATCATAAAAACTTAAGGGACGTAACAGTTATATAGCCTAGTATGTTTTAGGAAAGGTATCCTAATTTAGAAAAAACTGCAGTGCATCTTCATTAAGCAAATTTGAAATATTAACACTTGTGAAAATTACCAAAGTACATAAAGGATCCTAGAATTTTAGAGAATTTATTGTCATTTTCATTGCTCAATAATATCTGTGGAAATTTTAAGATATACCAAATGATTAATTGATTAACCATTAAATCAACTGGATTAAAAAAATAAAAAGAGAGAGACAAATATAACTTACCTATAGAGATGAAAATGAAAAGTTTGATAGTAATGAGCAGGAACGGCAGTTAAATTAAAAGTTTATATAGATGAAACAGTAATTATACATAGTGAAAAAGATGCTTTGCGAATTTGTGTGCTGTAACATACTTGAAAATATACTAAAATGTACATATATTGGGCATAGTTCTAAAAATGTAGAAAAGTTACCACGCTTTAAATATGAAAAGCCATTACTGTGCAGAATAAATACTTCAAAAATACAAAATAAATGTTTTAGGTATTGTACAAAGTAACTATTTGAAAAAAAAAATGTAATGAAGTTCATCCACAAGTTTTCATTTTGACATAGATTTCACAATGTATGTAATTTGTGTGGGTTGCTTCAGTGAAGTTTCCTGAGAAAGGGTAGCGTGACACTGTATAGTAAGTTAACTGGAAAATGCAACTGTCAAAAAAACATACATTAAACTGTGATGCAATCTCATGAGCAGTTTGAGATTACAGGTTTTTTAATCACAGTAGCAGCAGGGTGACATTATGTCACAACTGGCTTTTAAAGGGAATGGGAGATGAGGGTGTGGTTGGTTTATTGCATGTTATAACCAAAACACACCCAATACTCATTAAGAGAATAAGGACAATTCTTTTAGACCATGCGCCGGGTGCGCCAACCATTTTTCCCATCCTTAAACTTGCAAAAGTGGATTTGGACACGCCCCTAAGCGCAATTGCTCCTTGCGCTTTAGACCATGTGCTTAGATCGTTAAAATAGGGCCCAGTGTCTCTAATTCGTAAGAAAACCATCCTGAAATCCCCAACAGATTTTAATCTCCTTTAAACAATTAAAACAGTAGAAGAAATCGAGAGAAATACAGATTAGGTCAACATAATCCAATCATGGTTAAAAAGATGGCTCCAAAAATAACTACATCATTACAAAACCTTGAAAAAAATTAACTTATTCCAGATTAAAATATATATATATATATATATATATATATATATATATATATATATATATATATATATATATATAATATATAAAAACGTTTGATGAATTTTGTGTTTATAGATCAAATTCTGAGAATGACGAATATGTTTGTCAGGATCAGGATACATTTAATTTGCTTCTATTCTCATTCATTTTAATACATCTGTTTTTCATTCAGCTGTTCATGGATTGAATATGAAAGGCAATCTTTCTTTCAAGAAAGTTTATGTCCAGATGAAATCCTTTCAAAATTTACTAAATTAACTAACTAAATTAAACAAATTAATACTTTTTTAATATCTTGTACTAAGTCAAATGAAAATGTTTAACCATTTGAAAGCACATAGCATTTTTATGTTCCCTTTAAAGTTTGTTTTAAGAATTCATTGTCAGTTTCAGATCTATAGTATCTGTGGAAATTTTAAGATGATTAATGTTTAATTGATTAACCATTAAGTCAGCTGTATTTTTTATGACAAATATAACTTAATATAATGTTTGATAGTAATGAGCATGAAAGGCAGTTAAATTAAAAGTTTATACAGATGAAACGGTCATACATAGTGAAAAAGATGCTTTGCGATTTTGTGTGCTGTAACATACTTGAAAATATACTAAAATGTACAGCTTCTGTGAAGTTTCTTCAGAAAGGGTTAGAAATTCCATTAGCGTGACACTGTAAGTTAACTGGAAAATGCAACTGTCAAAATAAATAAAATAATAACAATAATAATAAACTGTGATGAAATTTCATGAGCAGGTTGAGATTATAGGTTTTTTTAATCACAGGTATAATAACCACAGGTTTTACAGTACAAATCTTCAAAAAGATCCTTAATACAGTTTACAAAATAATCAATGTATTACTTTACTGAGAATAGAAATCCCTTAAAGTAAATAACATTCACAATACAAAGTGCAAAAATATATAAATAGTACATGTGATGTTAAGTTCACATAAAAAAAAACAAAAAACCTTTTTGTAACCATTTGGATAGATTTTGCATCCTATAATATAGATGTGTTGACAACATTGAAACATAAACATTTTATATATTTACAGCTAAGGAACGTAAAATATATTTATTCACCTTTATATATCACAGTTAGTATAGATACTTGTCATGAAATTCATCCACAGGGGAAAAACTACTATTGACGTATTTCACAATGTATGCAATTTGTGTGGACTGCTTCAGTGAAATTTCTTTAGAAACAGTTGGAAATCCATCAAACAAAAAGATACTGAGAGACTGAAAACACCCAAGAAGTCTCTTGAGCAGCCTTGAATCAAGATAATCAGGTTTTACAGTTTTGAAAAAAAAAAAATGAAATCTAAATAAATCTATTAAATTACTAACAATATGGAAATACATTATAGTGTAAATAACATTCATAATGCAATGCTCAAAAGATTCTCTTTTTAAAAATAATATGTTTCATTAACTTTATCACTTTGAAACAAAACAACAAACATGACACATAGTAAAGAGGGAAAAATTAATAACTAGATAAAGTTAAACAAAAACTTGGGTTGGCTTCAGAAAGCCTAGCCTGAAAGTTTGAAACAGTTGTAAAACCTTGAAGTTTACCTTGAAATGTGAAAACCTTGAAATGTACATACATACAGTAGGTAGACATCCAAAATGGGTAATACCGCCGCCGCAGGGCCGCGGCATTAACTGCAAATCAGTTGCATGTTAAAATCATTCGCGAAACTACCGCCAGGTGGCGCAAAGGGACGGATTGCGAACTGAATGTAATTGTAAAATGAAAGGAAGACTTTAAACAACAATAACATTATAATATACATTATAACATCCTTAAAAGCCATTAAAAAAAATAGGATAGTCTTAGGCTACAGTCTACTCATCAAAAATTTAAAGAAAGGCCGTTACACAAAGGCTCTTATGCATGCTATTGTTTTTAAACAGTCATTATATATATATCTATATATATATATATATATATATATATATATATATATATATATATATATATATATATATATACGGATAACATTTTTTCATTTCGGTTCATTCTTGGTTAAAAAAAAAAATAATAATAATAATCTTCAGGTTCCATTCGCAGAGCGAAATGAGAACGGTCCATCATTTACATATAATTCTTATTAACTCTGTTATAATTCTTGATTTTTTCAAACTGCTAACACTTTGCATTTTTGAATTATGCCTTTACTGTCTGACCAATAATTGTGAATTGTGACTTTGATCGCGCTGGTGCCTCACGAGCACATATTCATTGGAAACAGCAGTCGTTCACCGAGCCATGCGGCGCAAGCAGCGGGCCACTTTGGCATATTTTTGCTAATTATTAATTTTTTTTTCCCGTTGATACTGAAACACGTGTGAAATCCAAAGCCTATTTTACCTAATGAATAAGAGTTTAGCTTCAAATGGGCAACATGTTTGGATTTGTCCCGAATGAAAGAGGTAAGCCCAACCTTACATATGTATCGCTTTAAATTATTTTAATTATTATTTTTGTTGTTGTTTATAAGCCTATATTATTATATAGCCTGCTGCAATTATATTTATCCATTAGAATTATATATTTGTAATTCTTGTTCTGTTCTGATAGTTTTTTTTTTACATTTAAAGGATTTGTTGTAAAGTAAAGGGAACTAAAAATGTCCTGTTGGTACATTAGCCTATAGCATTATTAGGCCTGCCGTTATTATTTCTGAATGTAATAAAATCTCTCACAAATGTAATTTATTTTTTAGCTTGTTTTCGTCTATGTTTTTATCCAGCTTTATTTTTTTCATTGCATCTAAAAATGACTTTGTGCATCACATTCACTTCGTGAACAAAACAAATATAACTTCAGATCCGCCTCCTGCGTTGCTCAGCTGTGGACCATTTCAAAATGTTTGATATAAAGGTTGCTGTCACATTTTATACAGGAATTGTTCGTTTAAAAAAAAAAAAAAAAAAAAATTATATTGTTAGTTTTATGCTAACATGCAATCAAGTCTTCGGATACTATATAAGATAAAAATTCATTTAGGCTATTTAACATGCACTGTGACATTTTACCGTTTCAACTTATAAACTCCTTGAGATTTTAAAGTCAGTTTAATAGTATTGAAATTCAAGTTGAATCTAGTTTAAAAAGGGTTTTAATTGCTTAAATTATATCTATGAATTAATAAGTTAGCATGACTTTTTCATCATAGCATTTTTTACGAGGTGTATTCGTTTTCTGAAACCAAGCACCCACTTTTTTCTTTTTTAAATCTATGAATCGCTCGCATATCTCCTACAACCTACAAATAAGGGCTAATAGAGGTTCTTTCTTTAATTATTTATTTATAATGTTTATTCTTGAAGAAAATAAGTATTTATTCTTTAATAAAATAAGGGATCCAAATATTTGTAATGTACAATAATATAGGCCTATATCTGCCTGCAGTTAAAAAAGATATATTTGTTTTGATTCATCCATTTATGTAGGCTACAATTAGCCTATTCTAAAAATAAAAATAAAAATAAATAATGTCATAAAAAATGCCATCGGTCTAAATAAATTTTAGCCATTGTAGAATTGGGGTAGTAATTTAGGAGGTGAAAATACAGTGAAATTACAAATGGCATGGGATTTCAAAGGATGACAACTGAAGGTCTATGAACGTTTCTATGATGCATTTTTTTAAACAATGGCACTTAAAGTTTTCAACTGAAATATTACTTTTTCAACCATATAGCCTGTGAATAAATAAATAAAATGCATACTTTTCAGTAAAAGAACACTGAGAGGTTGCGTCTGGTGTTTGGATTTGTACTTAAATATAATGAGCTCCAAGTTTAAGAATAGCCTACACTAGGTTTTTTTTTTTTTTTTACTCTCTATTTAACAGCATTAACTTACAATGAAATACGTCTTCCTTCAGGCAGACTGAATGTTTTCCTGTCTTGCTAAATGTTGGGTCAGTTTGCGCGAGTCCCGCGCGCTGCGAAGCGGGAGCAGCTGACGGAGGATTCCGCTTGGTCTTAAAGCCTTCCGCGAATGCCTACGTTAACAAATAACAATGATTTTGGCAAAAACAATGATAAATTATCAATTGATAATTTGTTATTATTTTGGTCTAGTGAAAATAATAATATGGGCTGCGGGAAAATAATGAATAAAAAGAGTAAGGCTGCTGTGAGTACAGGCATGTTTCAACCCAGTAACAACACACCGTTCCTCACAGCCAAAAAACAGACCGAGTTCAGTTCAGCTGGAGGGGGCTGGGGTAGTTCTGTATAGCTTGTGGGGGTCGAGATAAAGGTGTGAATCTCTTGCTCTTTCATATGGACAGTCTTATGAGGGTTTCAAACTTGCAGAACAGGTTTTAGGACAACTTTAAAGAAAGGTTTGATCCACTTCAAATGTTGACTATATAGCGCAATAAAGTTTATTAGTTATTATAACTTAATTTCAGAGGAAGTTGGCTTAACTTAAAAAAAAAAAAAAAAAAACTGTTGCATTAGGGCGGGGCGATAGGCCTATGGCCTAAAAAAAAATCCCCGATTTTTTTCACAAAAAAAAATCCAATGTACAATTTAAATCTATTTTTTTTTCCCTCCCTACTTAAAATCAATATTCAAATGACAAAGAAATTGTTCAAAACAAGTGTTAATATAACAATATATTATTTTTTTATACTAGCCCATCATGTATCTAACCACCCACTCGGCGTTAAGAGCTGTTCAGATTAAAACTGGCAACTCCGCAGTGAGTCAGTGTCATGGACGGAGGACAGACCAAGTGTAGGCCTAAATCAATTTTCTAGTTTATATTTTCATCTCGTTATGCCGCTGGTTTAGGTTATGTATTTATTTTTATTTCTTATATCAATTATTTGTAAATATAGCAGACACTGTCTAACCGTGTCTACACTGGACGGCCTTGTTCATATAGGGCGAAACATCTCTCACTCTGCAGCAGAGTATGTGAGAGTGGAGCGGCAACAATTTCCCTCCGCGCTCCGCGCTCATTTAATAATCACTAAGCTCCGCGGTTCATTGATACCAGAAACACTGCTCCGCCTTCACTCCGTGGCTAAAGTTGAAATGTTATGTTCATAATAGCTTATAAAAATAAAATAAAAATAAATAAATAAATGAATTATATTACAGGAGAGTTTCAAAGGGGATTAGGCTATTGTGTGCAAACTTTTTGTCCTACCAAACGCCAAACTAATAACATTGTCAGCATTAAAAGGTATAATTGCTGCTTTCTGCTGCGCAAATTTTGTTTGTAATGAAAATAACAGCTTACATTTTCGTCAGTTATTTTATCTACAGATCTATGCATTTCTTACAGATTTCTGCTCATTCAAAATCAGATACAGATGAAGTAGCCTACTGTAAGATTACATTTGTTTGAATGCATTATTGCTAAAGCGATTACGTGTGAATGTGCTGTATCTTTTTAAATCATGCTTTAACCCGAAAATAATCAGTAAAAGGAAGACAAATTCCTTGGGAACTAGCCTGTAACATCCCGCTCGACTATTGCCGTCATTATAATCTTCGTATCAAAGAGATTATGTGTATCAAGCTATAGCTAAATATGTTTAACATGTTAATTCTTGCTAAATATGCAGTTATATTACGGGATGATGGCATGAATTGTATTCGTGATGGAGCGGTGCTGGAGCGAGTGAAAACCACAACCAAACTCACTTTTAAAAAAATCCGCTCCTCTTCAGTCAGAATCACTCCGCTCCGCTCATACTCTGCTCCGCAGCGTGTCTCAAACGCGCGGGGGAGGCTTGAGCCCAATCATTCTCAAAACATAAAATAGCCTATTTATTTTATTTCAACTTTCGTTTTTGTGTTTCAGAGGAAAAATCAGTGTTAAGGCATCTCTCCATTACAGACCGTTCTGAAAGAGGAATTTTTGCAAACGCGTATAAAATTCTTTAAAAAACTTTAACAGAGATGTCTAGAGGGTATTTAAATAGGTCTGCTTCCCACGTAAGATTTTTCTATAGTCGTTCATTTGTCATTATTCAAACTAATCGCAAGTTTACATTAAATTTACAACTATAATCCAGCCTTAATATATTCCACGCTCAAGAATATGCATTACGTTTGTCACAAAGCACAGGCAGAAGTAGCCTAATAATTATGAAAAAGGAGACATTTTAATTATTTTTTAATAAACAAATGTTTTCTTGTCGGCTGCAAGATGAAATTCACAGTGCTGACTCTCTCCACATGGACGCGCCTTTAAAGAGAAATACAACCTTCACAGATTACATAATGCTTTCGTTTTGAATTGATTCGTTTAGAAGACATTTCAAGCTTTCTGTAGATATATTTCTCATGTATGTGAGACACCCAGATTTTCAGTTATTTCATTAGTAGGAAAATCTCACGTGATCGAGAGGGGCGCCTACCTGTCATGCATGCGCATTATTAATTTTTGCACAAACACTTGAATATGAATAATAATTCACATTTTGCATATGCATTACAAAGTAAATAATTTTTTACATGTAATTATCCAAAATAAAACCAAACAAGATTTGTAATGAAGATAAAATATGTAGACAAATACGAATAAATGCTGCACGTGCACTCAGCATCATGCAGAGCAAATCTTGCACTGATATTTTACGGAACATTATACATTTTATATTATGCATTTAAATGCGGCTGCCATTTATTTATTTATTTTATTTATTTATTTTTACTTTACTTAAATTATATGAAAGCAAGCAAAGAAGACTCCATTTAAAATCACTGAAGTTGTCAATTAATGAAGCTCTTTTTTTTTTTTTTTACATCATGTGCACTTTGTTGATAAGTGATGACGTTGTATTAATCCATCCATTCTTTAGAGTTGCAATGATTTAGTTAAATCGTGCAGGTTTAATTTATTCGTTTCTTGTTTTAATTAGGCCTAAATAATGGGAGCGAAATTATACAGTGCCTTACGTTTTACTAAAATAAAGAAAATAATTTATAAAAAACACGCAAGCCTAGCTCACAATAGGCTATCACTTTTAATGCTCCGATGCAAAGTAAACCACATTTTCTTTTTAATAATATAACACATAATTCATATTATATAAATAATACTGCACACTATTTAAATGTGTCTAATCTAAATTATGGTGTAGAGAAAATATATAGATTGGCTCTTCGTGCTGACGCATTCAGGCCGCGTGCTCTGCTTCAGCACTGCAGTTCCCAACCCAACCCCCAGCAGAAGTTAGAGGCTACAGCGCCTCCATCTGCCACAAGAGGGATCTCATCAGACATTTGTCTGAATTAGTCTGTATAAAATACATTAAAAAGGTCATTTAAAATTATCCTACTTCTTTTCACAGTCGGAGTAAGTTTCAATTTAAAGACAGTTTTGTCAAAAGGAAATTGAGCTAACATGTTAGCCTTTTGTCACTGTTCCCCAGCATATCTCTACATTATCTACTTTACAGAAGCTTCCCTCACTCACTCAAGACCATTACAGATCATCTATAAATCTACAGAAATATGATTTGAGGTTCTAAGAAGCAATGCAAAACTTGATAGCTTGTTTTTGGTGGCTTAAGTTTAAACTGTAATGCCTCAGTTAACCGCTAGAGGGTCTCAAGTATAAGTCATGGTTTCTCCACAACTAGACAATTCTAAGTTATGACTTTCTCTTCCACTAGGTGGCTCTCGAGTATAGGATATGCCTTTGCTTATTAATAAAAGTAATACAATAATTGCATGGAAAATCCGCGAAACATTTTCAACAACTTCATGTAATACCACTTTTTACAAAAACGATTGTAATTAAGAATGGTAATGTTTAAATTTCAAGAGCCCCAGTCAGCCAAAAGGGGAGATATATGCTAAATCAACGTACAAAATTTTCTCTAATATGAATAAAATATCAATAAAGGTGTACATATCTGTTCTAGCTGCCTTAGGAGTAGGCTATCTCAAGTTAATAGCAGACCACAGCACTCAATTTAATTCAGCAGATATTTTCAATGCATAAAACTGAAGTTGTTAAATTGTATTTATGCAAAACCATGATAACCTTGATATTATGCATTCAGCACAAACATGAACAAATATTAACCAGACATCATACAATTACAAGCTTTCTATGTTGGACTGTACATCTCAGGTTGCGCTTTTGTTTAGCCCTACAAAACTGAAAAATCTATTACATTTTAAAACAAAGCTTATTTTAATAAAAAGCTCTGTATAGTCCTTGCAAAGGTGTCCATGCCACAAACTCAAAATCACTGTAATAAGAATAAAGACACTCTTTTTGCATGTCCATTAAGCCATGGTCATTTTTATTGCACAAATAAATTTCAAAAAATATTTTTTAGCCTTTTTTTTCCATTTTCCTTTTTTCCCACTATTTTTCAATTTTTTTTTTTTTTTTTTTAATAAACAAAATCAGAAAATCAGAAACACTGTGGAGAGCAAAAGGACATTTGTAGTGTGCGAACCATGCATTAAATGGCACGTGAAGTGCTGTTTTCTTTTACCCTGTTATCTGGAACAACTCACAGACATTTAGTGTGCATGCCTGCAAAAATTAAACAAAGTTGGTCATTTGTGTGTGACACTCGCATGTGCTATTAATTGGCATAGTACACAATTAAGGCCAAATATTAAGATTAAGAAGAATGCACGCAGATTACCGGTCTTACAGAGCTCTCTTATTTTGCAGACAGTTCTTTGGCTTGATGAGCCTGAAGCACAGCTACAGCCTCTTCAACCTACACAGTACAGAAAAGCACAGTGATCAAACAAAATCTGGTCTTAGACTGATTGTTGCGTACATGTTTTTGAGCCGGTGAACCTTGGAGTGCAGGGACTCTGGAGACTCGAGCATGTGCAGTAGTTCAGAGTTGTCGATCTCCAGCAGCATGCCTGTAATCTTTCCCGCAAGAGTCGGATGCGAGGCCTGGATAAGTGGATACAGCCGCTCGCCTGTATGGGATGCAAACAGTTTGGTCGTTTTCCTCATGTTATGATGTAGTACACAGATTGTGTGCTATATTCCAAGCCTTCTCAAGCCGTATGATAACTATCTGCTGCTTTACACTAAACAGACCCTGTAAAGTGTCAGCACTACACCCTCTACTGAAGAGTATTATTAATTTAGGTTACCATCACTGGTTTAAGAAGCAGGTGGTATAACATGATTCAAACTGCTCACAACTTTAACTTTTAAGTGACCGAGTGTGTGCAACCCATACCCAGGAGTTGTTTCTGCTCTTTTAATGGTGCAGCCGCCAGCATGGAGGCAGTAAGGGGCTCCTGGCCTCTCACATGAACCGCCGGCTCTGTATTCTGTACTACCTAAAGAAACAGTAAAAGAAAGACCGTTATATTTTTCTATTTAAATGCTCCTAATGGCGTGTTGCATGGTATGGCACAGTACCGAGCCGAGCCGTACCATGCCTTACTGAGCTGTGCCGAGCAAAGTCGTACCACGCAGTGGGAAAAGCTCCCTAAGTGTCATCACATTGCCATGGTCTGAAACTAGTTCATGAAGTTTTCATTCGTTTTTGTGGCTTTTCTGTTGATATCTTAAATTGGCTTGAAAAGGCCAACTTATTGATCTACTATTTCAACTTATTATTATTATTCTGAGCCAAAATTTAAACACTATCTCCTCCTAGAGCTTTCAAGCTACAACCACCAAACTCTGGGCTGCTATATCTTTTCTAACTTAAGCTTACGGTTTTTGTAAACCAGACTATCAAAACCACCTAAAATCCCATAGACTTTCATTGAGGGTGTGAAAACTTTTGTACAATGAGACTTGTGGTGTTTTTAAGCTGTCTACTGCTATAGCAAAAAAAAACAAAAAACCACCTAAAAAACAGCTAAACCAGCCTAAGATGATTGGCTGCTTTGGCTGATCTCCCAAGCTGGTTTTAAAGGGGTTTTGGCCACTGTTTTAACAGGTCACGCTGGTCTTAGCGGGGTTTTTTTTTTTTAACTGAATAAACTGGTTTTAGCTGGATTATCATAGAAACGTGCTAACATCATGATAGTGACTTGCTAATCATGCTAGCAGCATGCTAGTAACTTTGTAATCATGCTAGCAACATGCTAGTCTTATGCTAATCATGCTGAAAACATGCTAGCGACATACTAGTCACATGCTAATAATGTAAACAACATGCTAGAAACTTGTTAACAAACTAGTGACTTGCTAGTCATGTTAACAACATGCTAGTCATTTGCTAATCATGTTAGTCACTTGGTAATCATGCTAGCAACATGCTAGTTACTTGTTAATAACATACGCGGGAAGTGGGGGTGCTGCAGCACCCCCTGTTTTTTTCTGTGGGCAACTGTTTAACTGTTGGAAAAAATAATAATAATAGTAAAAAAAAAAATAAAAAAATTGGCATCTAAATCACAATATAAAAAACACTATAAAAATGCAAATAGCTGGTATTGTTGGCGGATTGTGATTGTGCTAGTCAACATTACACAAGACGGCTGTTAACTCAAGTTCAGTGGTGTAGATGGTAAAGCGTGTGTCATTCTATTCCTTTTGACGCGATCGACCTGGGTTCGAATCTGCCTTTTGGCGAACATTTTTTTCTCCCTTTTCAAACTTCAGATCACATCAGAAAAGCATTTATTTTTATTGAAATTGAATAAAATAATAAAAAAGTTTAAAATAAAGTATTGGGTAGGATTAGGGTAGGTATAGGGAGGGCTTTTTCCCCAATAAGGTGGCATCCATTTAATAATTAGAATTAAAATTTGCACTCAATTTGCCTACTCAATAATAGCCTATACTTGCCTGTTGCATGCTGTTGCATAACATGAATGGATATTTAGTCAGGGACGTCGTTAGGCCTATTTTAGGGGGGTTGAGGGAGCACCTTTGTGTTTTACATTTGTTAGGAAAAGGACCATTTACATCCAAATGTAATTTAATGCACACAGAACACAACCTAGAAATATATTTCAGAATATAAACTGCTTAATCTGACATTTTCAGTAAGATTTAACGTTACTAAATGTGTTTGTATGCCTGTGCGTTTAACTTGAATAATGTCCAAAAGATATCTGGTTTATGCGCGCAATGCATCTTGCTGCTGCGATAATCATAGTAAAACCGCTTTTAATGGTACATGGATTGTGACTTTGTACGTTTACTACAGAAATGGTAAAATGTATTTAAAAGCTTAATTGACCAATTCGACTTGCTTGGTTTGCACCCCCCCCCCCCCCCCAAAAAATACTGCTATTAGCCCCCCCCCACACACACACACACACGCACGCAGCACCCCCAACCTAAAACATCTTCCCGAGCCCCTGGTTAATAATGCTAGTGACATGCTAATCATGCTGAAAACACGCTAGTGACATTCTAGTCACTTGTTAATCGTGTTAACAACATTCTAATCACTTGCTAATCATACTACCAACATGCTAGTTACTTATTAATCATGCCAACAACATGATAATGACATGTTAATCATGCTGGAAACACGCTAGTGACATGCTAATCATGTTAGTCACTTGCTAATCATTCTAGCAACATGCTAGAAACATGCTAGAAACATGCTAACAACATGCTAGTCACTCGCTAATCATGCTGGAAACATGCTAACAACATCCTAGTCACTTACTTATCATGCTGGAAACATGCTAACAACATGCTAGTAACTTGCTAATCATGTTAGTCACTTGGTAATCATGCTAGCAACATGCTAGTTACTTGTTAATAATGCCAACAACATGCTAGTGACATGCTAATCATGCTGGAAACACGCTAGTGACATGCTAGTCACTTGCTAATCATGCTGGAAACATGCTAACAACATGCTAGTCACTTGCTAATCATGCTGGAAACATGCTAACAACATGCTAGTCACTTGCTAATCATGCTAGCAACATGCTAGTTACTTGTTAATAATGACAACAACATGCTAGTGACATGCTAATCATGCTTGAAACACGCTAGTGACATGCTAGTCACTTGCTAGTCACTTGCTAATCATGCTGGAAACATGCTAACAACATGCTAGTCACTTGCTAATCATGCTGGAAACATGCTAACAACATGCTAGTCACTTGATAACCATGCTGGAAACAATGCTAACAACATGCTAGTCACTTGCTAATCATGTTAGTCACTTGGTAATCATGCTAGCAACATGCTAGTTACTTGTTAATAATGCCAGCAACATGCTAGTGACATGCTAATCATGCTGGAAACATGCTAACAACATGCTAGTCACTTGCTAATCGTGTTAACAACATGCTAATCACTTGCTTATCATACTTATTAATCATGTTACTTATTAATCATGCCAACAACATGATAATGACATGTTAATCATGCTAGAAACACGCTAGTGACATGCTAATCATGTTAGTCACTTGCTAATCATTCTAGCAACATGCTAGAAAAACATGCTAGTCACTTGCTAATCATGCAGGAAACATGCTAACAACATGCTAGTCACTTGCTAATCATGTTAGCAACATGCTAGTCACTTGCTAATAATGCTGGAAAGATGCTAGTGACATGCTAGTCACTTGCTAATCATGCTGCAAACATGCTAGTCACTTGCTAATCATGTTAGTCACTTGGTAATCATGCTAGCAACATGCTAGAAACAAGCTAGTCACTTGCTAATCATGCTGGAAACATTCTAACAACATGCTAGTCACTTGGTAATCATGCTAGCAACATGCTAGTTACTTGTTAATAATGCCAACAACATGCTAGTGACATGCTAATCATGTTGGAAACATGCTAGTCACTTGCTAATCATGCTGGAAACATGCTAACAACATGCTAGTCACTTGCTAATCATGCTGGAAACATGCTTACAACATGCTAGTCACTTGCTAATCATGCTGGAAACATAACATGTCACACTGCTAATCATGCTTAGTCACTGCTGCTGGAAATCATGCTAGCAACATGCTAGTCACTTGTTAATAATGCCAGAAACATGCTAATGACATGCTAATCATGCTGGAAACATGCTAGTGACATTGTAGTCACTTGCTAATCATGCTGGAAACATGCTAACAACATGCTGGAAACATGCTAACAACATGCTAGTCTGCTAGTTACTTGCTAACAAACATGCTAGTGACATTGCTAATCATGCAGGAAACATGGTAACAACATGCTAGTCACTTACTAATCATGCTGGAAACATGCTAACAACATGCTAGTCACTTGTTAATCATGTTAGACACTTGGTAATCATGCTAGCAAACATGCAACATGCTAGTTACTTGTTAATAATGCCAGCAACATGCTAGTGACATGCTAATCATGCTGGGAACACGCTAGTGACATGCTAGTCACTTGCTAATCATGCTGGAAACATGCTAACAACATGCAAGACACTTGCTAATCATGTTAGTCACTTGCTAATCATGCTGGAAACATGCTTACAACATGCTAGTCACTTGCTAATCATGCAGGAAACATGGTAACAACATGCTAGTCACTTGCTAATCATGTTAGTCACTTGCTAATCATGCTAGCAACATGCTAGTTTACTATTTCTTATCTATTTATCGATCTATCTGACTATCTATCTTTTTTCTGATTGATTGTATTGCCTTCAAAACTACTTCAAATTAGTTAAAACTGAAAACCCTCAAACTTTATGCTTTTAAAACTATTGCAAACTTTCTTGCTAGGCTTTTTCAAGCCAACTTAAAGTTTGCCTACAAACTTTACTATCTAGTTTTTACAGTGTTCTTGTATTCACAGTTACAGTCAGTAAAGTTCACGCTGAGAGAGAGGGGTAAACTGGGGCCCCCGGACTGTGTTGTCCTGGGGTGCTGCTACCTCATAAATCAGTGGTGAATAAAAAAACCCCACCACACTGTAATTTCACAAAGTTTGATATACGTGCATGTTTTGGGCACTTTCTATGTATTTTAAAAATACTTTTTTTAAATCCAACTTGATCTTAATTACGTTAATCGATTAAAAATTGTCCAAAAATGAGGAACGCTTCACGAATTTGCGTGTCATCCTTGCGCAGGGGCCATGCTAATCTTCTCTGTATCGTTCCAATAGAGAGCACGGAGGAGAGAGAGCAAGCACGAACAAGTAGCCTGGACGTCTGGTATATATAGCAGTGTCTTCGGGAAAGTCTTCACGAAGGTGGTGAGCAGTTAAACCATGATTTAGTCATTTACCAAGATAATACAAGCACATTGGAGCTGCTGCAGGATATATATGTACATATTCTCATGCATTTCTGATCCTTTAAACTATATATTTGTTGTTATTTATGCTTTTCCACCAGAAACAGACATGCATGCAGATCAGGCGGCCCTCTAGCCAATAGGTTTGGCTCTCAGTGCTGACGCATTCAGGTCATGTGATATGTTCTCCTCCCCCAACACTGCAGTTCCCAACCCCCAACGTCAGGACTTCTCTCGTCACTCGTGTGAGAGCATTACACGAGAATCCGAAGCATCCAAAGGTCTTTTCTTTATATTTAAATTCTTTAAAGTTAGAGGCAACAGTGCCCTTAACTGCCACAAGCAGGATCTCCTAATCAGCAAAAGTAGATGTTTATAACACAGTTATAGCACAGTTATAACAATATATAATTATAAAGTTATAGCACAATTCACTACAAAATTAGAGCACAACGTTGTGTCTGAAATGTACATTAGCAAGCTCATTTACTGATTCCTTAATGTGAGATAAATCTACACATTACATAACAGTGAAACAAAGAAAAGTTTTGTCAAAAGGTAAGTGAGCTAACATGTTAGCCTTTTGTCACGGTTCATGTTCCCCGGCACAGCTCCACACAACTCTACATTATCTAGCCTACATTACAGCAGCCTCCCTTGCTCACTTAAGGCCATTACATACAGAGACAGACATCAGATCATCCACAAATCTCCAGCAATGTGATTTCTGGTAAGCGCAAAGGCGGCAGTGTTTGCACTCCAGTGAACTGTCGCTGGGGAACAGATGTTTCTATTGTTGTCAAGCACCTCTGTCCTGACACCGAACTCATTACAGTTAAAATACGGCCATTCTTTCTTCCACGTGAGTTTAGTTTGGTCATTTTCACAGTAACGTACATACCTCCGCTGGCATATAAAAGCAATGCAATGGACACTCTTTATAAAACTATAGATAGTCTGGAGAACAAATACCCAGATGCTGTTTTTATTGTTGATGGAAACTTTAACAGGGTAAACCTGAAAAAGTTCCTACCTAAATTCTACCAACACATAACTTTTCGCACTCAAGTAGATCAGATGCTTGATCACTGCTACACAGCACTCAAAAACAGTTACAAGCCCCTCCCCCGCCCTGCCTTCGGTAAAGCAGATCACTCGTCCATTCTTCTTCTGCCTGCATACAAACAAAGGCTTAAAACAGTTATCAGTTCAATCCATCAATGGAGGGAGGAAGCCATCTTCACACTTCAGGACTGTTTTCACACAACAGATTGGCAGATCTTTCAGGATGCAGCTGGCACAGACATTGAGGAACATACAAACCCTGTCACTGATTACATCAATGTGTGCACTGAAAAAATTATCCCAAAAATCTGTGTTTAAAACCTTTCCAAACAAAAAACCCTGTATGAATGCTGATGTCAGGGCCAAACTCAAAGATGGTACTTCAGCCTACAACTGAGGTGACACTGAGGCATACAGAAGGGCCAGATACGATCTTCAGAGAGCTATCAGTTCTGCAAAGAGAGTCTATAAAGACAAAATGGTGGAAAACTTTCAGGGATCTAATCTCAAGCTCCTGTGGAACGGCTTACACAATCACAGAACACAGTGGAAAAAAAGATGGAAAAACCTACAACATGGATCTGTCTGCCTCTCTGCCAGATGAGTTGAATGCCTTCTATGCATGGTTTGAGGATAGCAACACCTTACCTGTAGTGAAACTGCCAGCAGGTAATAATAGCTGTTCTCTTACCTTCTCCTTGCCTGATGTAACCAGATCACTTCGAGCGGTCAACCCACGCAAAGCACCTGGTCATGATGGTGTTCATGGCGGTGTCCTCAGATCGTGTGCCAACCAGCTAGCAGAGGTACTTAAAGACATCTTCAGTCTTTCCCTTAGACTGTCTGCGATTCCCACCTGCTTTAAGAAAACCACCATCGTCCCTGTTCCCAAGAAGTCTGTTGTCACCTGCCTGAATGACTACTGACCTGTGGCACTGAAGTGTTGAGCGGGTCATTAAAGACCACATCTGTTCCTTCTTGCCAGACACCATGGACCCTCTCCAGTCCAGTTCGACTGATGACACCATTGCTCTAATCGTTCACAATGCCCTCACACACTTGGACAAAAAAAACCCTTATGTGCAGATGCTGTTGATTGATTACAGCTCTGTGTTTAACACCATCATCTCATCAAAACTTATCACAAAGCTCAGAGATCTAGAACTAAACTCATCTCTGCAACTGGATAATGGACTTTCTGACTTGCAGACAGGGCTGCGTTCTCAGCCCCCTCCTATACTCTGTTCACATACGACTGTACTGCCAAACACAGTTCCAATATCATCTTTAGGTTTGCTGATGACACATCAATCCTGGGTCTAATCACAAATGGAGATGAGGTGAGAACACCATCACAATGGTGCAATGACAACAACCTCTGCCTCAGTCAGTGTCAGCAAAACCAAAGAGATGATCGTGGACTACAGGAGGTCAGCCACGCCCCATTATATATCAAATGATCTGCAGTAGAAAGAGTTAAGAGCATCAAGTTCCTTGGTGTGCACCTCTCTGATGACCTATCCTGGTCTCTGCACACCACATCAGTAGTTAACTCTGCACGCCGGCGGCTCTACTTCCTACGGAAGCTCAAAAGCTTTGTTCTCCCACCCAATATCCTTACAAACTTCTACAGATGTACCATTGAGAGCATTCTGTCGGGGAGCCTTACTGTATGGGACAGCAGCTGCTCACTCCTCGACAACAAGGCCCTTCAGAGAGTTGTGAAAACAGCTGAAGTCATCATCGGCAACAAACTTCCATCCCTACAGGACCTTTTTCATCAATGATGTCTGAGGAAGGCCCAAAAAAAATCACAGCTGACCCTAGTCACCCAGCACACAGTCTGTTTATCAAACTGCCATCCATCAGGCAGGCAATACCGGAGCATTCAGTCCAGAACCAGCAGACTGAACAACAGCTTCTACCTGCAGGTTATCAGAACGCTTAAACTATAAAGCGGTCTCTAAAATTGCACTATTATCCCCCTTCATTTCATATCAAAGACTATAAAAACATCATGTCTTTTGAATCTTGCATACTTTGCACAACTAGATTACATACCTCAAAGCAAAGTCTCCACCTCATCCTTGCACTTGTGCACTTTTTATTTTTATTATTTTTACTTTTTATTTTTTACTTTTAGTGTTATTGTATTGTGAATCTGTTGTAATCATTATTCTACATTTCTGATACTTTAAACTTCTGTCTTGCTTGCCCCTTTACTATTTATTTCTGTTGTTATTCTTGTACTGCTGTAGATTGCCTAAGCTTTACAAAAAGCATTTCAATGTACATTCTGTCACTGACACTTGTACATATGACAAATAAAACTTGAAACTTGAGGTTCTAAGAAGCAATGTAAAAACTGATAGATTGTTTTGGTTGCTTTAGTTTAAACAGTTCTCCGCTAGAGGGTATGAAAGTTATGTCTGAAGAGCATTTTTGAAGCCCAAAGTGGGTGGAGCCAGCCGTAGCCATCTTGGCAATGCCAAGGGGAAAGAGGTGGGATGTTATGTCTTCCTCTGCCACTAGGTGGCTCTCGAGTAACGGATATGCCTTTGTTTACCAATAGAAGCGTCACTTCGGTTTTAAGTATTTTACTGCATGAGCAGATAAATAGCAAATTTGGATGTAATTTCTTAAAGGTAGGGTTTTGAAGCCTAAAGTGGGTTTCGCTGGCCATCGCCATCTTGGCAGCGCTTCACTCCTGGATAATCGAAACCTGTCACTCAAGTGTCCACTCCCTTAATTAAGAAGAACTTTAAGGCGTGTAATATAAATTTAATGGATGAGTTCATGTCATGAAGAGCAAAATTAGCTATATATACCAAAACTCTTTTTGTACCAGTCTGTAAACATTTTTTTCTGCTGTAAAATTGGGCATTTTAACATGGGGGGTTGGATCTTTGGGACTGACTCCCTTTTGAAGCCAGTCGATAAATTGCAGTTTAAAGGGCAGCTCTTATGCCCATTTTTATAAGATGTAATATTGGTTGTCCCCAGAATGTGTTTGTCCCCAGGGGCTTTTTGGCGTGCATCACGTTAAATGCAAATGAGCTGCATATTCTCGCATCTGTGCATCTATACTGTTGTCCAGTTGGAATTTTCACCCCAAAAAGGCAGCTGCGCTACCGAAGCGCCACCTAGTGGCTGTTACCCAAAAAGCAACGGTTTCACCATGGCATAGCTGCAAGTGAGTTCAGCTTGAGTACAGAATGAAAAAATACAGGTGTGCATGTACATGTTACCTGGTGAATGACAGAAGCTGGAGCACTGATGACCTGCTGCACATTTCGCACTCCTGCAGAGTATTTGTATTGACCGACTCCTCTGACTACAGCTCCGGCGCCTGCAGTTCTCCCACCTGCAGTCTGTGTGCCAATGTTGGCTAAGTCAAGAGAAAACAAGAAATGATGATTCACATTCCAGCTAGAAACAGAACACTCAGGATGACACTAACATCCGTCAATTCTAGCTCATATTATTACATTTTAACATATAGTTCAAAGCAATTGAGAGACAAGAGAAACAATGCAAAAGGCCCATTTCCCATTTTTTTTTTTTTTTAAAAAGAACTTGTATACAAATACAACACACATTTTTTTTTTTATCATTGTGGGGAATTTCTGCTGACACTTTTTATATTTGGCTAACTTAGCATGTTTATTAATTTGTTTTCAACACTGTGAGGATTGGCTGGTCCCCACGGTTTAGTGGATTTCAAGTTTTACTATGCTTGTGGGAACATTTTGACCCCACAATGTAGGTTTAAAACACACAGAGCCTTACCCATTTGTTGGGTGTTGTTAACAATGTGAGGAACCTGAGTGGAGGCCTGGCGGACTGTGCTGATGGTGGTAGAGGGCCTGCGGGGCACCGCTTGTCTCACAAACTGAGCTGTGAATGGAGCTAGTGCAGCCAATAACAAAAATTAACAAATACAAAACAAACACACAACACAATAGCACACAGAGGTTAAAAAAGAAATGTGTATTTGAATGATATTGGTGGCATGTAATAAACTACAGTATTGCTCATAGAAACATAAAAACACCCTCTATTGATAATCAGTTCTCCACAGTAAGCGCACAAAGATGGAAAACAAAAGGGCAGAGAGAGGACCAAAAACTAAAAGAGAGACTTAAAATATTGTCTTAAATGTATTCCATGTAACAGTTATTGTTTAATTTGAAAAAAAACAAAAAAAAAAAAACACGTTCCAACGTAGTAAAGAAAGCAGCCTGTTTTTTTATAAAAGACTAATATAAGAAGAACTGATTTTTTAAAGTTGACTTTTATGTGATGAAAGTCAAGTCGAAGTCGACTAATCACTGATGGCGTCATTAATGAACAAATAAGTCTGGAGCTGTGACAAAATCCCTTGTGCACAGGTATGGCATATGACACAGTGCTGCCCACATGGCTACTGCTACTAACAGCTCATTTTTATCAGTTCTTTTGCCTTTGAGCAGAAACCTGTGAGAAATAAAATGACCCATTCTAAATCAGATATAAAGTAGCACAGTAAAGATTACATTTATATGAATGCATTAGTGAGAGCGATTGCGTGTGTGAATTAATTCTACATGGCAGCGTCTCTCTAGTAGTAGTGATGCTGTGGGATGTAGGTATTAAGAAATATATGTTTGAACTTTTCAGTTTCTAAGTTATTTTATTGAGAAATCACAGAACAGTGTTGACAGTACATTTCCGCGCTGAATGATTGTGCGCGCGCAATGTGTGTGACATACGAGCTACTGTCTGTAGCCTGTGTGTGCGCGTCACAGCAGCACATTAGATTAGAACAGCGATTAACTTACCTGTACAATAAGCTGTTTAGAATGTGCATTTCTCCCGTTCAATTTCGAGCATCCAGTAATATAATCACACGTCTTGTGGAGCATACATTTATTTGTCATTTTAACTGTTTGGAAACAGAGTGTAAATGTGGAAGTCCTTCAAAGATTTATTATCCTGGTACGCCCTCTATAGGACCAGCGACTAGTCGACATCAAGCTTAAAGTGTCATGGCAGAGCACTGAAGTCGACTAGTCTGTGCAACCCCTAATCTATACATCAGAAAGCTTTGGAGAATCTCATTTTAAGACTATAAAAATGATCTTTAGGTTCATTAGGTTTAAGATAAAAAAAAAAAAAAAGATTTGTATAAAAGATGTGAAAAACTAGCTGTGTGTACTGCATTGTATATGCAAGAAGAAATATTTAGGCAAAGAAAGTATTTTGTATATTAGAAAATATAAAGTTTGGGGTTGGTAAGATTTTTTAATGTTTTATTTAAATAAAACCTTATGCTCACCAAGTCTGCATTTATTTAAGATTTTTTTTTTTTTTTTTAAACAGAAAAACAGTAAAATTGTGAAATACTATTCAATTAAAACAAATTTAATTGAGGAAATGTTTTCAATTTAAATACATTAAAATTTATTCCTGTGATGCAAAGCTGAATTTTCAGCATCATTACTCTAGTCTTTAGTGTTACATGTTAAAAAATGATTAAAAAAATAAGCTTGTGTGTCATATCTATATGAAAATGTCTTTCATGTTACTAATGATCAATTTAATGCATAAATCCTTCATACCCCAAACTTTTGAACAACAGTGTATTGTTGAATAAAGTCATTATTTTTGTTTTCTTCGTGTACAAAAAGTATTCTCGTCGCTTCATAACGGCTGAACGGTTGAATCACTGATGGCAGATGGACTATTCTGACAATGCTTTTCATAATTTTCCTGGACCTTGACAGTGTATTTTACTTGGTAGTCTATGGGACAGTCACAAGCCTCCCGGTTTTCATCCAAAGTATCTTAAATTGTGTTCCGAAGATGAATGAAAATTTATGGGTTTGGAATGACATGGGGGTAAGTGATTAATGACAATTTTAATTTTGGGGTGAAGTCTCCCTTTAACTTTTAAAGCATTAAATCATGTGAATAATCAGAGCATGACTTTTTTCTTTTTACTTTCCACAGAGCCCAACAAGAACTGTTGCTAAATTGCTACGTGAATAGATCTTTACCTTGAGTCCTCGGTGCTTGAGCTGTCCAGCGCGGCACAGGCCGCAGGTTTGGTACGGTGTTGTAAAAAGAGCGAACCTGATGCTAGAAATGCAGATATGCATGTAAGTTCACACAGCAGAAGTAATGCAGATAATGCAATCATCATTCAAAACCACACATGCATATAAACCCTTCAACCCACTTGCGGCACAGAGGTCATGTAGTAGCCGGAGCTCTGCTGGTAGGTGGTGGGTATGGCGGGGCTGGGAATGGCTCGAATGCTGGCTAGTCTCTGCATGTACTGATTGGTGAGGATTGCCTTTCGCTCCTCTTTTCTCTGGGCAAGAGCCACGTATAGTGGTTTAGTGCTAACGATACGGCCATTCATCTCAGTCACTGCCTTCGTGGCCTCTTCAGGAGAGGAAAAACACACAAAGCCAAAGCCTCTACTGTGGCCTCCATCTGTCATCACCTATCCAAAATATAAGAAAATCAATAGCAAGACTTAGTTCAGTTTCTCAGTGTAAAAATGCACAAATACGAGAATTTCCCTTTTTGTCAACAAGAACCACCATTTTAATGCAATAGAGTTTTAGGCAAAACTAGCATTATTTTAGCATCATTAATCAATAGTTTTAATTTGTTTTAATTTTTCATATTTTCAATTTAGCTAAAATTTGTTTTTACTTAAAGTATATATAGTTTCATTCGCCTTAAATTTCAGTTTGATTTATTTTAGTACATAGTTAAATGAAAATAAATATTGCCTTGACAAGTGGCTGTATATAAGTTTAATTTTATTTCAAGTAACAAAAGCATATGTTTTAGTTTAAGGTAATGATAAACACGGGTGAAGCAGGTTCTCCAATGAGATGGAAAAAAGGTGGGTAGGAACTTATTAATTAAGAATTGGTTGGATGGTGAAAACTGTGTCACCATGGAGCTAAAACAAATGTGCGTTTTCTAAAATAATGGGTAAATAGCTTTTTGAAAAGATGTATTTTTTTGTGTTTAAAAAAAGATTTCATGATTAACTTAAAGCAGAAAAGAGCATTGTGACTATACAACTGACATCACACACTCATTACTAATAAACTTCAAGTGTGATTAAAACAAACAAACAAAAAAAAAAAAGGATATTAGAGTCCTATCAAACTTTTTACTGTATTTTGTTGTTTGTTGTCCTGGCAACCTTGCTACTGTTTAGTAAGATGTGTATTCTTGTGTGCTTTACATTACCTTTGCACTGGTGATGGTTCCATAAGGTGCAAACTCTTTCCTTAATTTCTCATCATCAATGATGTCATCGAGATTTTTTACATAGAGATTAACCCCCTAAAATCAAACAAACAATGCATGCATCAAAACATATTCCTGAAAAATCAACACACAGTTGAGCATATGCAAATCCTTCTAATAAGATTAGGACGATATTGAATTTTGGCTGTGTTTTCAGATTTATACAAGTTACCATGCAGGTAAGCATGTGTGTACCTGGTAGCGTTGTATGCGTTCCTGCTTTATTTGCTCAAACTTGCGTTTGAGTTCTCCTTGCCTCTCCACTCTTTTCTGAGCTCTGCCCACATACAGGACTTTGCCATTCAGCTCTTTGCCATTCATTTCAGTTACTGCCTACCACAGAGAAAAGGAATGACTTCAATCTCCATACCTACCGACATGTAAAGTACAATGTTTTCTTACCCTCCTGGCGTCTCCGTGGTTTTCAAAGTTGACAAATCCAAAGCCACGAGAGCATCCCCTTTCATCTGTCATTACACAGACGCTAAGGGTCTTACCTGTGAACCAGAGCCAGCTTTAAAAGCAGCAGAATCAATATTTGTATGTTGACAAATTGTACCCTAGATCTGAAGTCAAAGATTAAATACCCCTGCTGATACTTTAAGTGCATTTGCATATTTCACTTGTATATTCCCAAAAGATATCTTTACAAGAAAATCCCCATATGAAACTGCTTACCAAATTCAGAGAAGATGCTCTTCAGTTTCTCACGGTCAATATCTTCACCGAAGTTCTTAATGTACACATTGGTAAACTCCATGGCTTTAGCTCCCAACTCTGCCTCACGTTCCTTACGAGACTTGAAATGCCCTACAAAACTGCAAAGGCCCATTGAAATAAATGGTTAAAAAGAAAGCCAAACTGGAAAAAATAAATTAAGAATGTCAGTTCTGCAGTTGAATTTAAGGCGTAAAGTTTTGGATATGTTTAATTTAGAAAACATATCACTTACAAGGACAAACCCCAAAGCACAAATTAACAAAATATTATCAGAAAAAAAATTGCATAAAATCAGTTTTCAGCTTTTTTCACTTGAAGGCCGACCGTTATCCAACTAAATGTTTGATATATATCCCACATACACGAATATATATTTGTGATATTCCTGTTACAATTATGACAAAGCTGCTTGTTTTCAAACTTTTTATTGACAGGCCTATATTTAATTAACATGGTTAAGTAATTTTATATAATTAACTATGATTTACGTCATAATTTCAGAAGTTGTGCTATTTTAAAGAACTGCATGTTCTTCAATAAAAACAAAAGTTAGCTTGTTTACACCTTGATTTTGTATGCCTGTGTTTTTTCTAGCATTTTGAATTAGATTTGAATTAGATTATATATCCAACTATTTTATTTATTTAAATCTTTTTTAAATCATACTGCAGCCCCGTGGGAAGTCTGCTCAGATCCTATAGTGTTCCTCAGCCCCCTGGTTGAGAACCACTGGAGTCAATACTTACACTTTGCGGTCGTTCAGAAGCATGCCGTTCATGGTCTCAATGGCTCTGTTGGCTGCTTCTTGGGTCTCAAAGTGCACAAAACCATAACCCTTTGAGCCATTCTCATCACAAACCACCTAGAACGAAAAATGCATTAGTTACTTTCTTTGTAAATTATTTAAATGAACTTGGATAAAGCTGCCTTGAAGATATTTCAATAATCATTAAAAGTCACAGTACTGAAAAAGGATGTACCTTACATGACAAGATGTTACCAAAGGCAGAAAAGGTGTCATAGAGAGCCTTGTTGTCAATCGACTCATCCATGTTCTTGATGAAGATGTTTCCCACACCAGACTTTCTCAGACCTGGATCTCGCTGAGACCACATGATCCTGATCGGACGACCCTTGATGACTTCATAGTTCATTGTGTCAAGGGCACATTCCGCTCGACGTAGAAAAAAAGTCAGATTCACTATTTTGAAAAGTGCTATAATCACAGTTCTTTCTTCCCAAACCAAACTTCAATTAAAAAGCATTCACAGTTCAATTTTCAACACCCCAGTAAGAGTGTGCTCACCATCAGCAGGCTGCTGGAAGTTGATGTAAGCATAACCGAGGGATCTCCGTGTAATGACATCACGGCACACACGGATGGACATGATCTGACCAGCAGGAGAAAACTTCTGGTACAGCATGGCCTCAGTGACATCAGGATGAAGGTCACCGACATAGAGAGAGGCTAATGGGTATGCTGGTCCACTGCTATTCATCCTTCAGAAGCACTCTGCAATAGAGAAACTCGGGTAAGAAAAAAAATAAAAAATAAAAAATTTCCCCACTTTCAAGGACATCTTACACTTTAATTGACAATTAGCAATACATTCAAGGCCCCTCTAACAATTAGCAATACACTTGACTTTTTTACATTAATAAAAATACAACTGTTAGGCTAATTGTTAGTTCATGTCCATTAAATAATATGAACAGATACAATTGTTGATTTTAATAATGTATTTAGCATTAGTAACGTTGAAACTAATATTTTCCATAGTTCGCTCATGTTAACAAATGCAATCTTACTTTGAAGCGTTACCCAAAATTGTAATATTGGTAGGTGCACGAATACACAGAATCCTGTTGCCGATAAAACACTGCAGGAATCCCCTCGAGCTCACTTGGACTACTTTTCAGTTCCATTTACGTTACTTTAAAATTCACTCAAACGCGAAAAAGAACATTTTATGATTTGATGCTCCGTGTTTAATTTCATGTGCATATGCGTTATTTATATATTTGAACAGCCATATATGTGAATCATTAATAGGCACACACGCCAGCAACTGCGGCTGATGGGCAAAAACTAAAAATAGCTAAAAGTTTATTATTAAAACATGAACCCCTATGAGGAAACAACGTTAGTTACAGTTACCTGGTTTAATGTGGAGCACATAAGCATTTCCTTCAGTGTAGCTGCAAGCGGGCTCCACCCCGTTGGGACTGATTTTGTGTCAGTTTAATTATTACCGAGGAACACCTAACAAAAAATCATCACCTATAACCGCTTCTCATCAATTTTTCGCGTAAGAAAATAGTTCTTGTGAGCGCCCACTGTCCAGTGATTATTTGATCACTATAAAACATATATTTAAAAAAAAAAGTGGTTACTGAGCTGTAAAACACTCAATATCGAAAAAAAAAAAGGTCAACTACGGGGAACAGGGATGTGGTTACTGAGCTGTAGTACATTCAATATCGATGTGTATTAAGCGCTGTCTTGCGTTTGTTTTTGTTTTTTTGCAGTAATCTCCGATCCACATCTAGTGGGTGGAGATTGGTAGGTTTAGGGGTGGAGATGGGTGGGTTTAGGAATCAGGGGGTGAAGAGTTTAGGTATATTATGGATTCAACCATGCCCCCTGGAGCTTGTGTTCTGCAGTGAGGACCATCTCGTTTTTAGGCTTTCTGATCATCTCTCAATGCTATGGGTCATATGCAAACTGCTAATCCCGGGTGAAGGTGCATGCATCATTTTATATTGATTGACAGTATTCCACACATTGTTTAAACAAGTGTAGGTAACAAAATAAATAGTTATAAAATTTTTAATGCTGTCAAAGATTAATCGCATCCAAAATAAAAGTTATTTTTGGTTGACATGATATATGTGTGTGTACTGTCCATATTTATTATGTATATATAAATACACACACATGCATGTATATATATTTGAGAAAAATATGTTACGTTTACATATTAAATATATTAATGTATGATATAATTTATATTAATATAAATATATATACATGCACATACATGTAAATATTTTCTAAATACATGCTGTATGTGTGTGTCTTTATTTAGGCTATACTTAATAAATAGACACAGTACACAAACACATATTATTTAAACAAAAACTTTTATTTTGGATTCAGTTAATTGCTATTAATCGCTTGACAGCACTATTAAACATGTAAGCATATAAACACACAAAATACATAATATACACATAATAACAATATGGAGGGTAAGAAATTCAATACACAGGAAGAGCAAATGGGGTGTCGTGAACAATGTACTCTGATGAAATGTGCAAAGTATGCAGCATTTTGTGCAATTTTTGTATTTCTTACTTCTTTTTTTCCAGAAAGTCAAGCAAAAGGCAGGTTAATATTTCATCTTATTTATTTATTGAAATAAAAAAAAAAATATACTAAAGTAATGGGGGGGGGGGATATGAAATAATAGAGTGTACAATTTTTACCGGCAGAACAGGTTACTGAAAATGAAGTTTTGCACACACTTGAGAGTGGCACTCTTAATACTAATTAGTAACAAAGTTTTCTTTCTCTCTCTCTCTCTCTCTCTCTCTCTCTCTCTCTCTCTCTCTCTCTCTCTCTCTCTCTTTCTCTCTTTCTCTACATCCTGTTCTCTAAACACAAACTTGTAGGCTACCCACACACTGTACCCACACAAAACGTCACTCATCCCGTCTGCATAATCACACAATCACATTCTTACAAAGGTTCATATGATACTCTCTGGCAAATAACATTACAACACATAAAAATTATTAAAAAGATGTATATAGATAATTTCAGTATAACAAAATTCATACATATGAGTGAATGATTATAATAAGCTAATGCCATTTTTTTTGTCACTTTATTAAACCTTCAAATAACAAACAGGCGTTGTCATCATTCCATTATTAATCACATTAACAATAAATCCAAGCAGCATATCATAAACACAAGAATAATAATAATAATAATAATAATAATAAAAATAAATAAAAATGTAAAGCAAATTGTAAGACAAATTAAATTACATTTCATTGGGGGGTCAATCCAAGTATACAGCCAGAAGTTTAGAGAGTTTTAATCGTTTTATGGATTGAAATAATATTCTTGCCTCCTGTATTTTGAGAGATTTATTTATTTCAGTATTTAAATGTTTTCTATTAATAGTTTCACTTAGACATGAATATCTTCATTCTTCATCGACTAGATCATGACCTAAATTTAGCCAAGGCCTCTTGTGAAAGCAAAAGTTGATTTAAAACATCCATAAGAAGAAAAAAACGACTAGATTTGGACTTCATAAAGGGTGGCCTAAATAATCAAACAAAAAAGGCAAAATGATTAGTTTGGTCACGAGTTGTAGTTTTACTGCTCAGCAGCTGCGCGTTGATAGGTCGCATGACCGTGACGAGTCCCATGACGTCAGCGGGCCTGAAGGCGGAAGTAAGACAATCAACAACTGAACACGGAACAGCGAGAGACCTTATCAGTAGTGTCTGGAAACAAACCGACTCGGAGGGATTTTTTTTTAGTTTTGTATAATATAAAACAATATGTCCGTATTCGGCAAACTGTTCGGCGGCGGGGGGAAAGGAGGCAAAGGCCCGAGCCCACAAGAAGCGATCCAGAAACTCCGTGAAACAGAAGAGATGTTAACCAAGAAACAAGAGTACTTAGAGCAGAAGATTAATGCGGAACTAATAACAGCAAAGAAAAACGGCACGAAAAACAAACGAGGTATGTATTTAAAATGTGAATGCGATCATATGTGTGTTCTGTAACTTTTAAAAGAAAGAAAGGTGCTCTCTTCTCTCGTCGGTTTCAGTCTCGGTGATGTTGGCTGGGAAGCTACACCCATAAGACACTTAAACCTTAAACTGAGCGAAAATCGAAACTATCTCTTTATTAATAAAAGACTATTTCGGGTAGAATAGCATGGACACGAACATTTAAATCCTCGCTGACAAAGAACAAAATTCAAGAGTTGGGTTTAATAAAGGATTGAACTTCCTTTCACTTAGTCACTTCTGATCAGTGTCCTGTGATGTGTTGTGAAATAATAACAGCCACTGACTTCATCGAGTGCACTGTTTACCATAATTAAACACCCCACATGCTGGGAATCTCTTGAATGTTAACTTCTTTGATTAGCTTAGAAAATGTTAAGTTATAGTTAAAATTATGGTTATATATATGCACACACACTAGTCAACATTTGAAGTGGATCAAAACCTTTCATCAAAGTTGTCCTAAAACTAAAATGCATGCTTGCTTTAGGACAACTTTGAACTTTTTTGATCCACTTCACTTGTATACTACTGTGTATATATATATATATATATGTATATGTGTGTGTGTGTATTTATAAAAGATGTAAAGTATTTGTCTGCATGTCTGTTGTCCATTTTTCAGCTGCTTTACAGGCCCTGAAACGAAAGAAGCGATATGAGAAGCAGCTGGCTCAGATAGATGGCACTCTCTCCACTATTGAGTTCCAGCGAGAAGCATTGGAGAATGCCAATACAAACACTGAAGTGCTTAAAAATATGGGCTTTGCAGCCAAGGCCATGAAGACAGCACATGAAAACATGTAAGATGCCTGAGTACAATTTCCTATTGAATCTGTATCACAGAATACAGTTTGCGATGTGCAAAAATACACATTTATTTGATGTTTTTTGATTGTTTCAGGGATATAGACAAAGTGGACGACCTCATGCAGGACATCACAGAGCAGCAGGAGCTGGCACAGGAGATTTCTGATGCCATTTCAAGGCCTGTAGGTTTTGGAGAAGAATGTGATGAGGTGAGTCGAGACGAAGGGAGCGAACTTATAGAGATGATGTTTGATACACACTGAGGAGCATTCAAGAATTTTAATCCCCTTTAAAAAATAAATAAAAAAATCCCATATTTTCAGTATGGTCTCCAAAGTTGTTAGGAATCTTAAATCTGGTTGAGAACATGATTCATCAGGTTTTACACAAACATGTAGAGTTCACGTAGCTAAAGTGTTGCTAATGTTAAAGCAAAATGAACCGAATTCTTAGGAAATCAGATTTTTAGTTCAACACGAACAAGAACAGTACAAACAGAAGCATTTTCCCAATTTTTGGAGCATGTGAAACGCATCTTATTTAGATGTATCACATTGCTTTTTGCTGCAGCATTCTCTTCTAATGCAGTTTTTACAAATGTTGACTGAACAATATGACTCTTGCCCTTTCTAGGATGAGCTCTTAGCTGAATTGGAGGAGTTGGAACAGGAGGAGCTGGACAAGAACCTGCTGGAAATCGGTGGCACCGAGGATGTCTCTCTGCCCAGCGTGCCTTCAAATCCATTACCCAAGAAACCTGCTGGTTCGTTTCATGCTGTTCACATAATACCAACAAAGAATTAATATATATGTTTGTATCTCACAAACTACTTTCAAGAGTTTACATATGAGATAATACATGTAAAACTGGACTTTGGTAGGTTAAAGAAAAATGGACTTTCACACTAGTATAAAGTTTCCCCTGTGGAAACCCTTACAACCATTTTTCTTTGTGTTTCTCCAGCCCAAAAAAAGAGAGTAGAAGAGGACGAGGATGACATGGAAGAACTCAAGGCGTGGGCCATGTGAATGTACCCAATCTGCCAGACTCTCATTGCTCGTCGTGGTTGGCCTGTGCAGGCAAACCTGAGAACCTTCAGAGGGTTTACACTACAAAACAAATTTCACCATTGCTCTTGCAGTGTGGCTAAAACAAGCCCAGAAAAACAAGCGTTACGAACGAAAATGGATATGAAGCAGGTTAATCGGACAATAAAATCTGATGACATAATGTATGAAGTGACCCTTAAATGTTTGGGCATGGTTATTTAGGTAATGCATTGGTGTTTCTAATTTTCCCTCTTTTGATAGAAGTGTTTTTTTACCTCTCTACTATTCAGAAACTGGTTGTTTTGTCATGGAGATTAGCAGGTGTGCTAATACACAATATTCATGTATACGCTCAACACGCTTTCTTCTCATATGATGTATATTAAATATATTTGGTACTGTAACAAACAACAAATTGAAATAATATTAGCTCCATTGTGTGTGTGTGTATGTATGTATATATATATATATATATATATATATATATATATATATATATATATATATATATATATATATATACACACATACATACAAACATATATACAAACATACATACATACATACATACATACATACATACATAACTGCCCATCATGTTTTATTCGATGCATCCAAATAGTTGCAGAAAATTACCTAATTAATAACAGATCTTTCCTATTGTGCTCCTTTCAGGCCTGAATCATTGATGTGCTGAGGGTTTTTTTGTTTGTTTGTTTTTTGAAAGTAGATGGTTGTAATTATATAAAATAAAATATACCACATTTTTTCCCCCTCGTATGGGAGCATATACTTTTTTGAGGTGCAAAAATGCTGTATCTATTCAGGTTGAGGCGTATGTGTACATTTGTATGTTTTAAAAAAAATTCAGATGGCCTTTATTTGAGAGATCATTAAACCTTTGAATTCCTTTTCTCTGGTGTTGGTAGTCTTTCTGCCTTATCCAACTTAGTTCTTGTTAAAATTATATATAAACCAATATCTTCTGCCCCGTTAAGGCACTCAAACGCATATAATGCTGTGTTATGTGCCTTAATGAGTGGCATGTGTTTAAATGACTGAAATGCTTCATGGCTAGGTTTAAGAGAAGAGTGAGGCATGGTGATTGTACTGCATCTAGTTGCTCATTTCACTCTTTTCTTCTCGCCCTTGTATTCGTTTCCAAGTCCCTTTTGTTGTTCTTTATTTTGCATTCATGTTGTTAAGGGGTTTTGGGTGGATTACTGATTTTCAATAAAGCACGTGGCTGTTTGCTTCTGAAAAATAAATAAATCTTAATAATTCGTGTATTCAATCGTGGTGTTCTACATGCATGGTTAGAAGACGCAAAACGACAGTACTAATTATTAATACAAATCTAAATCGGAACATAAATCTCGTAATCGATTGATTGAAACACAACAGCGCCACTGTCATGGAAAGTCGCGTGATGATGTCGTCATTGTGACGTAATCATGTTTGCGCGCTGAGCTGATGCAAGACTGGATGCGAACAGCAGTGTTAACCGTGTCATCGATATTGAACAGGACGAGAAACAGCGATATTTGATTGAGCCATCATGTCAGAAGACGAGGTATTGTGGTTGTCTATTTGTATGTATGGTTATTATTCACAGTTGAGTGAATACACTCAGTCGCGTTGTGACTTTTGGCTTAGATCGTGAGAGCGGTTTCAGTGTCGCGTGCTGTAGGCTGCATTCACCACTGTGTTTTACACGACTCATTTCTGCCTGTATAGAATGGGAAAAACAAATAACACTCAACGTTGCTTGAGTAACGAAGTAAAAAGAGTTGAGCTCAGTATTATTACCTTCCATGTTTGAGCGAATGAACCTGGTGCGTTATGCGTCCTCAGATTTTATTCGACCCCTCCACATCAAAGAAGAAGAAGAAGAAGAAGAAGCCCTTCATGCTCGACGAGGATGGAGATGGAGAGGAGGCTCAACAGACTGAACAGAAAGAAGCTGAGCCCGAAGCAGCAGAGGAGCGAGAACTGGAGCCTGAAGATGACGAAGTCAAGAAAAAGGGTGAGAGGATGCATGTGAAGTGCTTTGCTCTCTGGGCCTTGCGTTTAGTCGAATGTTTCTCAACAGTTGTATTTAAACCACAGCCTTGAAAATTTCAGTGCACGTGTGGGGTTGGTGTACAAGTGCTGTTTCAGGATTGTACTTCTGGCCGTTTTTGACCGCTGTGTTTGATCCTCATCTGTCTTCACAGAGCCTTCGGATGATTTAGACGATCTGAACTTCTTTAACCAGAAAAAGAAGAAAAAGAAACCGAAGAAGGTGTTTGAGAATGACGTCGAGGAGGGCATGAAGGTAATTGTTTATGAGGAAATTGCCAAGGAATGATGCTGCTATGTACTGATTTTTTATATGATTTATCCATGCACATAATTATTTTTTAAAAATGAATGCACCCTTGTGATCTTCAAAAACATATTTTCTTGTTCAAGATGTTTCACTTATACGTCACTAGAGGGAAAAAAGAAGATCTCAACTTCCATTTCATGCCAGCAATAATAGTGTGCTGCTTTACTAATCCTTATTAATATTTAAAGAAATTGCACCCACTTTATATTGTTTAACTACTAATAACTTTAACTACTGTGTACTAACATTTGTATTAATCATGAAACAGTGCACTTACCGTGTAGATATGTGTTTTTACGTTATCTTATTAAAAAAATTCCTGTATGCAATTACATCTGTAATTAGTTTCTGTAGTCTGTACCTCTCAACCCACATGTAAACCTGACCTTACCGCCAAACCGGTCTCTAACGTTTATCGTGTCCCACATCAGAAGTGTTTTGCAATGCAACATTAAGGTCCTGACAATGATCGTTTTGACATTAGTACATAGTTAGTCACCTAATATAAAGTGGGTCCATTACATTTTCTGGTATTGTAATTTTTTTAGCTGTCTGGTATAATGATTCCTAATGTGACATCCATTGAGCTTATTTTCTTGTATTGGGTAGTTCTTCTAAAAACTGAAGACTCTTTTCATTTTATTGGTGACCAGGAGCTGAAAATTGAGGGAGAGCAGCAGGAAATGATGGAGGAAGATGACTTGGATCTGATGCTTCCAGCTAAAAAAAAGAAACAAAAAAAAGTGGAATTCGTTGAGGAAAGTGACACTGTGGAAAAGGATGATGGTATGAAGACACGATTAATTTAATTAGTGTGCTGCATAGTTGTATTTATTTATAGAATAATAAAAGGTAGAAGTTAAAGGAAAAGGTGTGTATAACAAGCTTTCAGTTAGCAAGAGCTGCCATCTGCAAGGAATTTTACTCTAAACTCACAGTCTTAAAACTGTCTTTAAAAAGTTTTTATTTTTTCCTAATTATGCAGCTCAGTTACATCTTACGTTTGTACAAGAAACAACCACTCTTCTACATGTTCTGTTCCATATGTCTGCAAAAAGATTAAGTCTGTGTTACTTAATCATATTTATAATTTTATGAAAAGAATCATTTCAAATTTTTTTTTCTTTTTAAGGGTTTTTAATGCAATACATTAGTTTTAAAGGTGACCTAATATGCCCCTTTCTACAATATGTAATATAATGGCGCTTTTCCACTGCATGGTACGACTCAGAACGGTTCACTTTTGGGGGGTTTTCCACTGGGTACAGTAGCAGGTACTTTTATTAGTACCACCTCAGTTGAGCTTCCAAGTGAACTGTACCGTTACCAAAACGTGATGTGTAAGCTCTGCTGATCACTGATTGGCCAGAGAGAATCATCGGCACTGAACTTGCGACACAAACACAAAAGAAACGCTAGATTTAAATCAGCACAGCCAGCCAACGACCGAATGCAACTGTTTTGAACGGGCGCACCTTTTTTCAACAACCAAAAAGTTTTGTTGTCTGTTGCAGAAGTACAGACGTTCCTCTCATTGATAGCAGAGGAGCGCGAAATGAAAAAGTTTTTCATGAGTCGCGGCAGTAGAGGTGGCACAACAACATGTGAAAAATCTCCCGCCCACTCTAAAGCGATACTAAACTACAGTGGAAACGCAAACCGTGCCGAACCGTACCGTACTGAGCCATGCTGAGCAGAGTCATACCACGCAGTGGAAAAGCACCATAAGTCTCAGGTGTCCCCAGAATGTGTCTGTGAAGTTTCAGCTCAAAATACCCTACGGGTCATTTATTATATCATTTTGAACAGAAACAAGCCGTTTTGGTGTGTCTTTAAATGCAAATGAGCTGCTGCTCCCCGCCCCCTTTTCCAGAATACAAAACACAAAAGGAGAAACAAAAAAAAAACACCACAGACACATCACAAAGGGAGCAAAATCTGACGTGCTCGTTTTTTCAGACGCTTTTAGAAAAAGGCTTACCAAAACAAAGTTACTGGATGTTTCCTGGGTTGGTAGATGCTACAGTGATATAGGAACCTGAATATTTTATCGGATGATATGATTAAATATTAGATTAAAAAAAAAAAATTTCATCATATGAAACTATAAAATATTAAATATCAAATACCAGAAACTATAGAGTTCATGAAAAATATTTTATCGGATGATATGATTAAATATTTGATTGTGTGAATTCTTCACCTATATCTTACTGCAGTTGTCGAGGATGAGAAAAGCACAGATGGCATCACATTCAGTTCACAGTCGGGCCCAGCATGGGCCGGTTCAGAGAGAGATTACACCTACGATGAGGTATGATGAGTAATCCTTATTCCTTACACATATGATATACTTCTACCCCATGCTTGTGACATAGTTTTCCTTTCATTTGTCGTTGTTTACATGTCTGCATCTTTACAGTTGTTGAGCCGGGTGTTTAACATCATGAGGGAGAAGAACCCTGATATGGTGGCAGGGGAGAAGAGGAAGTTTGTGATGAAGCCGCCTCAGGTGGTCCGAGTTGGGACCAAGAAAACATCTTTTGTCAACTTCACTGACATCTGCAAACTGTGAGTATAAACATTTAGTATCCATGTCTGCTAACAGATGATACATGGGTCAACCACAAGGCTTTTTCCTTTTCTTCAACATTGACACTTTTTCTTGTCAGTGATTTCATATGTGAATGTAACCAAACCAGTGATTCTAGTTTATTGGTATGATTTTGTCTAATAAACTCTTGCATGTTAATTTTTTCATCTTCAGGTTGCATCGCCAGCCCAAACATCTTTTGGCATTCCTGTTAGCTGAGTTAGGAACATGGTGAGCTTTTAATTGCATCTCCAGTGTTCTGTCAAATGTGAAAAGGTGATTTCTTCTGTAACGCAAGCAATGTCTTCCTGCTTCTAGCGGATCCATAGATGGAAATAACCAGCTTGTAATCAAGGGACGCTTTCAACAGAAACAAATAGAGAACGTCTTGAGAAGATATATAAGTAAGTCAGATATTTTAATGTATTATCTTACCCTCATTTGCGAATGAGTCACGACACATACGTCTTCCCATGTGATTTGTGCTTTTGTAATCTTGATTATTGCACTAATAATTGTGCAGCCCTAGTTTCATGTAAAAAAAAAAAAAAAAAACTAGTGACCTCTTTTCTAATGTAGTGTGGAAGTGTTTAGTTCAGTTCACTCACTTTTTTTGGTTTACAGGTGAAAACTCAGCATTTACTCTTTATATTACATATTTTTGACAAGGCATTTTCTCTTTGCTTTTCACAGAGGAATATGTGACTTGTCACACCTGCCGCTCACCGGATACAATTCTGCAGAAGGACACGCGTCTCTACTTCCTGCAGTGTGAAACCTGTCACTCACGTTGCTCTGTAGCCAGCATCAAGACCGGCTTCCAGGCCGTCACTGGCAAAAGAGCCCAGCTTCGAGCCAAAGCCAACTAATACAAGCACCCTGTTCTGTCCTCTTTCCCAGGCTGATGCTCTGCCCCTCTGGCTGACGGCTGTCCTCACTGCTCTCCTCTGAAGCTCAGTGACCCAGGGCTTGGAGTGAACTCTGGAGGGTTTTGAGTGTAATCTCTATTAATAAATCTGACCTTGAAGCTAGAGGGCTTGCTAACAGGCTGCCTCTGATTTGCTTGTCTTACTTTACCTCCTTTCTCCAGAAATATTATATTTTTTGTGCATTTAGCATATCTGATAACCTGGCATATTTCTGTCTATTTGGTGAATTTTTACTCTGAGCAGTATTTGTTTTTTAGAGAAAAAGGTAATATTACTAGACGGAAACCAGAAATAGGCAAACATCTTTCATGCTTTTGGAAAATGAACCACAGCCTTTTATATCAGACTTTGTTTTATCAAAGGAAAACTGAATCTCAAAATGTGTTTTTGTGGGACAGTCATTTCACAATGTTCAGATTGGATCCAAGCAAGTGTTTGGTGATCCAGACGTCCAGCAGAAGTGCGACTTTAAATCTCTCCTGAACTCTAGAATACAAGATCACTGTTCTTATGTAGTTCCACAGACAAATACAGATTGTGCTGTTTTCTTCAGTAGAACATTGTGCAGCAGAGGATAGGGCATGTTTGCAGTGCTTAGATGGAAATTAATGATTTTTGTTGGCATAATTGAAATTCGATTTTTTTTTTAAATAAAAATTATGAAAGTTTTCAGTTTTGTGCATATATTAGCAGCAAGGGCACATTAATATATACTTGGGTCTATAGGATTTTTATTAGCAGCAAGGGCACATTAAATAGAATAAATGTGACAAATCCTGAAAACAAATGATTTCTATTTAAAATAAATGTTGTTCTTTTAAACTTCCTGTTTATCAAAGAATCCTGAAAAAAGTCTGCAGTTTCTACAAAAATATTAAGCATTGATAATAATAATTAATCCATCTTGAGCAGTATATTAGAATGATTTCTGAAGGATCATGTGACATTGAAGACTGGAGTAATGATGCTGAAAATTCAGCCTTTCATCAGAAGAATGAATTACATTAAAAAAGAAAATAATTATTTTAAATTGTAATATTTTTTGAGCATACAATTTCAAAATCAACCCAAAAAATCACAAATCAAACAAAAAATATATATACATATAAATATAAAATCATCAAAAACATAATTTATTTCACTAACAAAAAAATCAAATGTTCATATAATTAAAATATCATCAAAAAGTTGTTTTATTTCACTAATTCCATTCAAAAAGTGAAACTTGTATATTGTATTCATTCATTTCACACAGACTGATATATTCAAATGTGTATTTCTTTTAATTTTGATGATTATAACTGACAACTAAGGAAAATCCCAAATTCAGTATCTCAGAAAATTAGAATATTACTTAAGACCAAATAAAGAAAGGATTTTTTAGAAATCATGGCCAACTAAAAAGTATGAGCATGAAAAGTATGAGCATGTACAGCACTCAATACTTAGTTGGGGCTCCTTATTAGAGGTGTGCGATACCGCTAGATTTGGTATCGATCCGATACCAAGTAAATACAGGGTCAGTATCACCGATACCGATACCAATACCGATACTTTTTAATAATTAAGGTGGATGCGTCTTCAACCTAAATCTAAATGAATTTTCATGACTTTTAATTTGTTTTTGTGATTTGCATTTTGGGTTATTAATCAGTACTACAAAAGCTTTTGTTCAGAAACAACTTTTGGTTACTTCTGTTTTAAATAAACAAAGTTACAAAATGATTACTTCACAAATATAAAAAATGTAAAAACAAATTCTCTTTTCAAGTAGCATGTTAACAAAAAATGTTTCTCCTCTTTAGTGCACTTCTGTTGTCTCATTTTCGGCCTGAATATACAGCCATCCAACGCTCCTCTTTCTCTGCCATTCTCCGCCTCTGACTGACTGACTGCTGTTAGAAATGCGCGGCTGAGCGGCGCGCGCGCCTGACTGCTGGTGGTAGCGCTAGTGGTGAGTCACGTGACGGTACAACACAGGAGAGGGGGAGGAGAGCAGTGTCGAGCACGAGCAGCACTCTTGAGAGCTTGCTCTGCTCTGTGACAGCAGCAGCATTTTGACAAACACGGCCAGGTCGCAAAACGAGAGAAACTGAAACTTAAGTATCGATATTTTTCACGTTGGTATCGATCAATACCGATACCAACGTTGGTATCGATATTATCGATATTAGTATCGATATGCCCACCTCTACTCCTTTTGCCTGAATTACCCAAGTAGGGCTCGCTGCAGCCTGCACTGGACATCCAACCCCGCCCACATCCAAGTGTGACGTCAGAAACCACGCCCATCCCCAACACAACCCCGCCCACGTCCAAGTGTGACGTAAACGAAATCCATGCCCATATCAAAAACGTCACCTCTTGTGATTTCCCCATCCCCGTACCTGGAAACCCGGAAGTATGTTGAAACAATTTATGGAAGTTAATGGGATCTAAATAAAATAATATTGTCATTCGTTTTACTAATACATGTTTTCTTATTTTTGTAAAGGATGTCTAGGCTAAAATGGCACAACTTAAATCTAATATATATTTAATATGTGTCTAATATACGGAGCTGATTTCGTCATCATAACAGCTCCTAAAACGCTTATGTTGATTAAAGTAGGCGAATTGTCAATTAAAACTTTTAAACCTTACCTTGTTCATTTATGTAATGAGATAAATTCACATTTATTAAAAAAAACGATTTTGACCTACCCAAGGCAAAATTGAAATGCATCAAATTCAAAGGGGACAATTAGATTTTGGTATTGTAAAAGTATGCAAAATTATTGTAAAAGTTGGTATTGTATAATTGTCATTTAATTTTCTAAAGATTTATTCCACTTATCATAAAGTGTTAACATTTGAATGATAGAATCAAAAAGTTCCGCATATGCAGTAGGGCTACACATACTTAGGCTGATTAAATATTGCATTGATAGATTATATGATAGATTATATCTAACATGACATTGACCTTCAGGCCTTGTCATCACAACTTGATATGAAACTTGTCCAGGTCCTCCACATACTTAAAGATGAATGAAAAACGGCATCCATTGTTTCATTGGGTATTTTTATATTTATACCTTACAAAAATAATCACATGAACAATTTTACAAAAAATAAATAAATAAATAAAAATAATAATAATAATAATAATAATATACACAAATATACACCACCAGTCAAAAGTTTTTGAACAGTAAGATTTTTATATATTTTTTAAAGTCTCTTCTGCTCACCAAGCCAGCATTTGATCCAAAACACAGCAAAAAACAGTAATGTGAAATATTTTTACAATTTAAAAGAACTGCTTTCTATTTGAATGTATTTTAAAATGCAGTTTATTCCTGTGATCAAAGCTGAATTTTCTGCATAATTACTCCAGTCTTCAGGTGTATTAACATAATAATAATAATAATAAAATGTTTTTTGAGCGTCAAATCAGCATATTAGAATGATTTCTGAAGGATCATGTGACTGGAGTAAGTCACCTTTGAAATCACAGGAATAAATTTTCATTTTAATAGAAATATAGAAAATTGTTATTTTAAATAGCAAAAATATTATACAAATATTTTAAAATTGGACTGTTTTTGCTGTACTTCGGATTAAATAAATGCAGGCTTGATGAGCAGAAGATATTTCTTTAAAACATAAAAAAACTCACTGTTCAAAAACTTAACTGGTTGTGTTTAACAAAAGATATGCTCCAAATATTATAAAGTCTGAGCAGCTGAATGAGCAGCTGAATGATCAGATAAACAGTTCTTGACATGCAGTACACACACATACATACATAGACTACACAGAGAGAGTCCTTGCTTCAAAAAAAGAAATATATCCTCCGATTCTCCCTCCAGGTAGTTTTTGATGGCATTCTGTTGATTTTTACTGTCCATCTGGAGAACGGCAGGCCCTGTCACCTCCCCACAGAATAACCCACAATGACTCTGTACCACGCTGGACCAATGTCCCTTACAAACTTCCACTTTATGTCCTCTTGGGGCTCCTGTTAAAAATAGAGAATACATACGTGTTGGGGGTATGTGTGTCCACTAAAAATTATTTACCTCATCATTCTACATAAACATATTAATGATTTTAAAAACCACAAAAATCAATCAATATCTAAAGAAATGCTCTCACCATACCTCCATGCACCACTGCATGGCTTATGTGGTCCTTCAAGTGAACTGTAACAAGTAATTTTCTTTACTGGTGAAACTGCAGCAGGGACCCCTTAACCCGGGAGAACTGCCCTGCATCAGGCTTGGACTGAAAATGTGTAGAATGCTGTAAAACATGACAAAACAAACATTATGTGATCTTTTCGTTAATATAGAAGAATACAAAGATAATTTGTGACATACAAAGAGTTATCCAGCAAGACATTGTGAAATGATGCGGTTGCCCAACCAAGTTACAGTACACGGTACTGTGATCAGAGTATATCATTAAAGATGTCATATGTATGTGAGTGTTTTGTGTGTGTGTGTTTGTGTGTGGTGGTGGTGGTGGGGGGGGACAGGTAAGTACATATGTGTGAGAGGGATGAAGTGTGTGTGTCTGACTGTGTAAGATGAGTGTTATGTGTGGGGGGGGAAGGGTATAAAAAAATATTGCACATTGATTCATAATTGATTTTATGTTGTAAGACTTGTGCCTTCTATCTATCTATCTATCTATCTATCTACACATGTATGTATGTATATATGTATATGTGTGTGTGTGTGTGTGTGTGTGTGTGTGTGTGTGTACGCATGCATGCCACGAATACATACATACATACATACATACATACATACATGTGTGGATAGATAGACCCCCCCAACATAAAAACACTCATCTCACCCCCCACCCATAAACACACACGCACGTACGCACGCACGCCCGCACTCGCGCACACACACACGCACGCACACACGCACGCACGCACACACACACACACATATAAGTATATTTGTTGCTAGCTAAGCAATAACGTGCCTGTGTGAAGTTGAAATTAAAAATACTTACTGTTGTTTATGCACATGCACACAAACGACGCACACATTCTTAAAGTTGTCAACGTTTTAAGTGTTGGTAAAGACCAAATATATTTTTTTTTACTTACCGACACGGCAAACATCTTCTTTTTTAGCGGTTGAAAAAACAATACAAATTATCTTCTTATCGATGCTTCTTCTTCCTGTTTCAAAATGATTGAGAATGTGACGTATTTGACATGGGCGTGGTCTGTGACGTCACACTTGGATGTGGGCCGGGTTGGATGTCCACCGCAGGCTGACGGTAATCTACTGGCAGCTCTCTGCAGCAATGCGGCTCTGCATGGAGTCGATCAGTCTGTGGCACTGCTCAGGTGTTATGAGAGCCCAGATTGCTCTGATAGTGGCCTTCAGCTATTCTGCATTGTTGGGTCTGGCATGTCGCATCTTCCTCTTCTTATCTCCAACACAACACCTATTAAGAATGTAGGGCTGTGCAAAAAATCGAATACGATTTTCATGCGCGTCTCTTCAGTAAAGACGCTCCTGTGATTAGTAGTATATCTCCAGCACGTGCGTTAAGAACAGGGTTGCCAGGTTTTCACAACAAATCCTGCCCAGTTGCTTCTCAAAACTAGCCCAGTCGCGTTTCCAGGAGGTTCCCCGATAAAAAATTGTATCCCGGGGTTAAAAATATAAGTTTTTTGTCAGGGTTGCCCTGGTAATTTTCACATTTTAGGGGCTAAATATCACGTTATTGGTATTGGGGTCGTTTGAACCCGCGGACATGAAAAACAACCGCAGACTTGGCAACACTGGTTGGCATTTACTACACAGAGCCGTAATTCACTGACAATCTACACAAAATCGATTTTAAAATCGCAGGCGATTCTTTGTCGATTTTGAAAGCGATTTTGTGTAGCTTGTCGGTGGACTACGGCTCTGTGTAGTAAATGCCGCTCCACCTGAACCAGTGTTGCCAAGTCTGCGGTTGTTTTTCATGTCCGCGGATTGAAGCGACCCCAATAGGGCTTGGGCGCCGCGTTGCATTCTGGGACGTGGCAGCCATGTTGATGGCGTCGTGAATGTAAACATACAGCAAGTCGAACGAGAAGAAACAGAGTTGGGAGAAAGAAAAAATATGTTAAAATCGCGAAAAGGTTGTGGGATTTACAGGGATACGCTAAGTAGGGATGCCAGGGATCGGTATGTGGACAAAATCGGCACTATTAACGGTTTGGATCAATATGAAAATCCCAACAAAGAGTGGAGCACCGACGACGAGTTGCTGCCGCATTTTGCATTACAGATATCTTCGGCTACATTGTTTGTTTTGTGAGCGCATACAATTCAGAACAGTTCCGAAGCTACAAGTCATTGGAGTCTCATGTGCAGTTCACAAATGGATGGGTTAAGGTCAAGGAGCTGCAGATCATAAAGCCGGCAAACAAAGGTAAACTGCAATCCGCCTAGTTGCTAGTTTACTAACCGTTAGTGCTAACAACCATTCACATGTACTTTTAACTAACTTATGTGTTCTCAAAAGTTTAGTTAGTAGCTGTCAACCCTCCCGTTTTTTTCCGGGGTTCTCATGTATTTGAGCTCTTTTCCCGCTGTCTTCCCCGTTGTAGTATTTTCCTGTAAAATATCCCGTTAGCCCTTCCATCGGACCTGTCAGTCTCTGTGCTGTTGTCCTGTTGCTACACAGTTGCCCTTCCAGCAAAACAGATATTTTCAAACCATCGTTTTGCTTAACGTTACTTGAAAGCAACCTTAGCGTGATATTGGCCTTTTTAAGATAACAGCGTGGTTGTTGTGAGAGCACGATTTCACACCAATGTAAGCAAAGTCACGTTAGACATAGCTTCACAATCTCGCTTAGTTAATGCAGCAGTTTTGTAGTGCGAATTTTTGCTGTCAGAGGGACAGCAACAGAAAGATGAATGTAGAAATTTTCGGTTTTTTTTTGGATGAGTAGCCCAGGAAATTTCCCTTATTTTCAGTGTTTACTTAAGCTATATAAATTAATATTCAGATATTATACCTCACTTGGTCTCCGTGGTCGCGCCTCCAAGCAGGAAAGCAGTGGCAAGTTAATCCATTTTTTTCAAAGGGCGATTATGTGTTAATTACACCCCACAATACAGCAATGGTTTACCATGGTTGAAATAGATTTTAATTAATCAAATATAAGACACACGGCTGAGAGGGAGTATGTCTAAACACTGCGCAGTAGTCCGAGTAGCAGTAAAGGAGGCCATCAGCATGGCGGCCACGCCAAGTAATGACGTCACGACGCCCAAGCCCTGGGTCAATAACGTGATATTTAGCCCCTGAAATGTGAATATTACCAGGGAAACCCTGCCAAAAACGTATATTTTAACCCCGGGATGCAATTTTTTATCGGGGAACCTCCTGGAAACGCGATTGGGCTAGTTTTGGACTAGTTTTGAGAAGCAACTGGGCATGATTTGTTGTGAAAACCTGGCAACCCTGATCTTAACGTACGTGCTGGAGATATACTACTAATCACAGCATCGTCTACACTCAAGACTTGATGATGTTTTGGGTCATATTTATGCAGAAATATAGAAAACTAAGGTCAGGCGAGTTTGCTGGCCAGTTAAGAACAGGGATACTATGGTCCTTAAACCAGGTACTGGAAGCTTTGGCACTGTGTGCAGATGCCAAGTCCTGTTGGAAAATGAAATCTGCATCTCCATAAAAGTTGGTCAACAGCAGGAAGCATTAAGTGCTCTAAAACATCCTGGTATACGGCTGCGTTGACCTTGGACCTCAGAATATACAGTGGACCAACACCAGCAGATGACATGCACCGCAAACCATCACTGACTGTGGAAACTTTACACTGGACCTCAAGCAATGTGGATTGTGTGCCTCTCCTCTCTTCCTCCAGACTCTGAGACCCTGATTTCAAAGGAAATCCAAAATTTACTTTCATCAGAGAACATAACTTTGGACCACTCAGCAGCAGTCCAGTCCTTTTTGAAGCGACACGCTTCTGACGCTGTCTGTTTTTCAAGAGTGGCTTGACACAAGGAATGCGACAGCTGAAACCCATGTCTTGCATACGTCTGTGTGTAGTGGTTCTTGAAGCACTGACTCCAGCTGCAGTCCACTCTTTGTGAATCTCCCCCACATTTTTGAATGGGTTTTGTTTCACAATCCTCTCCAGGGTGCAGTTATCCCTATTGCTTGTACACTTTTTTTTCTATCACATCTTTTCCTTCCCTTCGCCTCTCTATTAATGTGCTTGGACAGAGCTCTGTGAACAGCCAGACTCTTTTGCAATGACCTTTTGTGTCTTGCCCTCCTTGTGCAAGGTGTCAATAGTCGTCTTTTGGAAAACTGTCAATTCAGCAGTCTTCCCCATGATTGTGTAGCCTACAGAACTAGACTAAGAGACTATTTAAAGGCCTTTGCAGGTGTTTTGAGTTAATTAGCTGATTAGAGTGTGGCACCAGGTGTCTTCAATATTGAACCTTTTCACAATATTCTAATTTTCTGAGATACTGAATTTGGGATTTTCCTTAGTTGTCAGTTATAATCATACAAATTAAAATAAATAAACATTTGAAATATATCAGTCTGTGTGTAATGAATGAATATAAATATACAAGTTCCATTCACTTTTTGAATGGAATTAGTTAAATAAATCAACTTTCTGATGATATTCTAATTATATGACCAGCACCTGTATATATTACTGATCCCAAACCTTTGATCATTCAAAAGATCTTTCACTTTGTGATACTGATGTAGCTTCTTCTGTCTAATGAGTAACATCTAATTCTGTAAACTTTTTTTATTTTTATTTATTATTGCTAGTATTTACTTGTTCTATTTATTTATTTTTAGACATAGTACTTCTGTGGCCCTCCTTATGTCAAAGATGTTTTGTTTTTGTAATATCAGTAGATTGGAGATGTCTTGAAGTAGCATTAGGTGTATTACTCTACTGTCTGCTTTCTCCTTAACCAAAGTAAAGCTGCCACACCTTACCTCACTCCCTGGTTAGATAATCTTGCTGTACTCCCACACCAAACATCTCACAAACCTTCATCTACAAATAAACCCAACACTAAATGTCTAACGCACACATGTATTTTCCAAACTGTTAAAAAGTAATCAAGTTCAAAAACCTCAGCTAAGAACACAAATGTATTTTTTAATCTGTTAATATGAACCATTGTACTGTTTTAGCTCCTCTCTGTGTACTACAAATGTGCTTAACTAGTTATTGTTTTAATAAGTCGGTCAGCATTTTCTAAACGGGTTATTCATGGTATCAAATATATGTTACATAAGAAAAAACTTTCAGACAGTGGGGACGGTTTGCAGGAAGCGGAAGCGTCACTGTAAGCGGAAGAGGTTTAGCCCAGAACAACCGAAGAGCGAGGTGGAGGACGGGGACCCAATTTGTGTCTTTTTAACGATTAAAGTCAGAGCAAACGCCGTTTATAACGTGAGTGTATTTCTCTTATTCGTTCTGTGACTCTCCATGTGGCTTACCTGACACGCTTTGATTGCGAGACCGATCTTGTGCTCTTCCTCGCGGGCAGCGGAGGGGTTTAGCGGGGTGCTAAGCGCTGCGGGCCTCGGTGTCTGTCAGACGCGATGAATCGGTATAATGAAATATCCGAGCCCCCTGCCAGCATTTTGGGTTAGATAATAGTATAACGTTAGGAGGCTGAGAACCATTAGATATTGTCGGGGAATTTCGTCCTTTCAGTGAAAGGATGTGTGGTTAGCGCGCTAGCTCACATCAGCTTAGCCTGACAGTGAAAGCGAATCGATTTGCTGTAACGTTACTTCACGATCGAGCAAAGGACAAATTATTAAAGCCGATTATTTTAGCAACGGCCTGAATGCTCGATTTGTTTGAGAAAAATACGTTTTCATCTATTATGTAGTCGCGGTTCTCACTTTATATTCTCTTTAGACAGGCCTTGTTAAATGTGACAACAAGTGAGTGTTAAACATGAAGCCGTAATGTTTTCTGTTGGTAGTGCATTACGTTTTAGACACTTTCTCATCACTTTCTTCTCAATGAGATCATAAACCTGTTAGGGATGTGTTTTGTTACACATTCTATGAATCGTATCCGATTCACAAGCTTTCGGTTCACATTATCCGATCCGATTTCGAATCAATTGCATATGAAGGTACAGTAAGTTACATGTCAGGTTTAATTAGGGAAAAATATCTCTATTAATGCTGTAATATATATATAATTAGGGAATCCTGTTAGTTGGTACCTTGATATTAAAGTGTGCATACTATTAAAATCAGTTTATTTTTAGACATCAAAATCAGCACTCAGAACTGAATTGTATACTGAATTGATTTAAATTACACAATTTTCATCCGAATTTCTTATTGATGTCTTCCTGGGACCCAGGAATAGAGCTCTGTCCTCTTTAGAGGACATTATATTTCAGTTAATCTCTCTGAGACTCTTCATGCCACAGTTTAAGTCCAGATGTCCTGTGCATTTTGTAATTATCATTTAATTCTCACTAATTTTCAAATTGTTTGTCTTAAAAAAAATTGTAAAAACTCTCAGAAAAATATGTGCTTTCAAATCGGAATATGACTTATTGTTATGAAACAGTGCATCGTTTTCATGCATGTCTTCTGTAGAGGACACCAAGACAAACATCATGTTAATCAGGCATTTTGGGGTCAATATGGAAAGAAATTATAGATCAATATTCCTATGAAATATGTGATATTCTTATGAAATGTTGCCAAGTAATTACTCCAATTATTACACTTCTTTTTTTCATTATGGTTTGCCCCAAGAATACATTAATATGCAAATTAGATGCAGTGTATAGAGACATTGTATAGAAAGGGAATACCAATTATTTTACACACACATTCCATAAAGTACAGTAGTATATTAAATCATTCTGTTATATCTTTCATAACAGTTGAGAATCATCTTTGTACAAAGTTTGGTTAAAAATAGTCTGAAATCTGAAAACTTATTGGTCAATGAAAAAAATGAATCATTGTTTTTGCAATACATGACTTTTCATGCCTATTTAATTTTTTGAATAACTTAGTCCTGGCGTCCTCTACAAAGGATATAAAATAAAGTATCTTTTTAGTTTTTTCTACATTTGTTCCTTATGCGCCAACCAATGTAATAACATAAAAACAACAAAATTCACAAAACTTTTTTTTTCATGATTCTCAGGAGGATATAGTCATGTTTGTAGTCTAATTTGTTGCTGAAAATATAAACATTTAAACGTGGCTGTCATAACTTGTTTACATGACAGATTTATTCGAACACACATTAAACAAGACATCACTAACAGGTTAAGTAAAAATGTAATGAATATCTAGAGTTTAACGATGGAGTTTATGGACACTGAATGAATTTTCTGAGGTGTAAATGTAACTTTACATGACATTGCTTACAAGCTGCTTTATTGATGTCTTTGCGTGGTTGAAACACAGATTGAGCGATTACATGAGACATGATACGTTTCAGTAAGTTGTACTGTTCCTTTCAACACTTTCTGATGTTCAATATTTTCATGCTTAAATTTACAAAATTTGAAAGCTGAGACAGTTTCATATCAAAAGTAACAACACAACACTTATTAAAATTATTGGATGGGAGGCACGCTACAAATATTATTTAGAGAAGTTTTGCACGTCAAATGAAAACGGAACAGACTAAAATACTGATCTTGGGATTTAATGTCAGTTCATCAAAATGCTTAAAAACTACTTAAACTACTGCTGATCATCAATTTTTGACCATTAATGCCAATAGTGTGTTACATGTTTCTGTCTTGTGCTTTCAAAATGTCAAATTTAGTGGTTTTCTGTGAATTATTGTGATACTCTTATCTGATTCTCAGTCTAAAAATGGACAAGAGTGACCTGGTGCAGAAAGCCAAGCTTGCAGAGCAGGCCGAGCGCTACGATGACATGGCAACCGCTATGAAGTCTGTTACCGAGGGTGGTGTGGAGCTCTCCAATGAAGAGCGCAACCTGCTCTCTGTGGCGTACAAGAACGTGGTGGGCGCCCGTCGCTCCTCCTGGCGTGTGATCTCCAGCATCGAGCAGAAGACCGAGGGGAACGAGAAGAAGCAACAGATGGCACGCGAGTATCGTGAAAAGATAGAGACTGAGCTGCAGGACATCTGCAATGATGTGCTGGTATCTGCACTTCTTTCCCTTCATCTTCTGAACCTTTTATAATGATGGCATCACATGAAGTTAAATACAAAATATTTAGTGTTCAGTTTTCAGAAAGTGCTTAATCTCAGTATTAAAAGTGGAAGAGTCAAATGTTGTTCCATGTTTCACTATGTTTGACCAAAAATCCTGATGGTCCCTTACCTGTCTTGACAGGGTCTTTTGGAGAAGTACCTCATTCCCAATGCTTCTCAGGCAGAGAGCAAGGTGTTTTACCTGAAAATGAAAGGCGATTACTTTAGATACTTATCTGAGGTTGCGTCTGGAGAATCCAAGACCAGTAAGTGCTATCTAATGTATCTGTCTATCTATCTATCTATCTATCTATCTATCTATTATTCTATCGTCTGTCGTTTCAGTGTTTTCCATACATTGATTTATTTGTGGCGGCCTGCCACAATATCAACATTGACTGCCACAAATAGAGTTGCACAGATTTGTCCAAAACGCATTCAGGAATCATGATATGGCTGGATTAAACTTCAAAAGGCTATGATTTCATTGCATAAATATGAGCGCTGCACAACTCAAAATACAGCGTGTTTATATGAATGTATCTCTGAAGGGAACCGACTGTTTTCAGAAAAGTATTGATGGCATTTTCATTTTATCTTATCTACTTTTAATGTCTGATAAAGTAGCGTTTATTAGCGCAGTGCTGCTTTGCTGTTACTGTGGAAATCCACTTTATTTCTGCCATTTTCAAAAGTGCCTCCTACTGGCAGAGAATGAATTTGCATTTTCAATCAGCCCGTCTGCTGTTTTTGTTAACACCAGTGCAAAAATCAACCCATATTCTTAAGCAGCAAACACATAAAAATGTGAAGACCATTTTATAAAAATTAGTTTTTGTAAAAACCTGTATATGTATTTTTTTTACCATTTAATGTTACGATATTCATTTTTTTTTTTATTTTTTATGCACATCTTTTAAAAAGGTGGTAAAAAGTCTTACATTTAATTAAAAAAAAAAAAAGAAACCTGCAGATACCCTGACATGGGCTAAATGATATCAACTGTATTGTTACCTACTTTAACTGATGCTCCGTGTCTGCTCCTTGAATCTAGATTCCAAGAATATTTTTTCAGAGCGCCTGTAAAATAGAATGTTCAAACAAGGAATTTTAAATGTGCTATAAAAAGTAGAGTTGTTTTGTGGGGGAGATGTTAAATTATGTAAATTAAGTTCTTTGCTATTTGAAATATTTGCATTGGAGCATTTATTTAGAATTATAATACAAAACAAAAAAACATTTCCCCACCCTCCATTGGGGGCCGTGCTGCCACAAATAGTGTTCTATCTCCATCTGTCTATCGTTCTGTCTGTCTGTTGTTCTTTCTGTCTATTTCTGTTCTATCTATCTGTCTCTCTGTTTGTCTTTCATTTATCTAACTATCAGTCTGTCTATCCATCTATGAATGATACACCGAAGTTTTAGAAACTAAAAATATTTGGCCAAAACAGACAACAACAAAAAAAGTTTCCAGCGCAGTACTTTTAGAGATCTGAAATCATAGATCACAGTTAAGTTTAATTAGCACTTCTTCTTTTGACTGTTTTAGCATCTATTTCATTAACATGCTGTGAAAAAGCTACAACAGGTGAAGACATCAGCAGTGTGGATACACTTCAGTGTGACCAAAAATGATTCTAGAGTAGCAGTATGTAAAATTAGTTCGGCTGAAACATTGAGAAGTGGCTTGTTGCTGAAGAACTTTACGCCCTGAACAGCATAATGAGTTCAGTTACCCAAATTGAATTCAAGAAACTTCATATTCAGTTTTGGTTTCGGTAAAACGTTCATTTCACTGCAACACTATTATCCATCTGTCTGATGATCGGTGACATTAGTATATTAAATTAATTATATATTTGGCTTTTTTGAATGTAATTAACACAATATCAACTCTTTGTTCTTTCAGCCACGGTTGAGAACTCTCAGAAGGCTTACCAAGATGCTTTTGAGATAAGTAAGAAGGAAATGCAGCCTACACACCCTATACGGTTGGGTCTTGCCCTCAACTTTTCAGTTTTTTACTACGAGATCCTCAACTCTCCTGAGAATGCCTGTCACCTCGCTAAGACGGTTGGTATCTTTTTAAATGCTAGCAGCATAAGCGGCCGTTCACACAGGGCGAGTTCTTGCATTTAATTAAATTTGGACAGAGACCCATCATAGAAGTTGAACTGTTTTTAACTTGCCAAGTAGTGATAGACAGTACAGTTGCCAGAGATATCCACTTAGTGCGTGTTAAAAAAAAAAAAAAAAATAGCATAGAATGAAGAAAAATAGAATGTGTCCTATGTGAACAGCCTCTTACGCTTCATCATATAAATTTGTATTTTATATATTTGACTACAATGAACATTGTTTGAGCCAAATCAAATACAAGCACCAGTGTATTTCACGCTCATTGAGCCCAAATGAGAAACCAGAGCCTCTGTTACAGGCTTTTGATGAAGCCATTGCTGAGCTTGACACTTTAAATGAGGACTCCTACAAAGACAGCACCTTGATCATGCAGCTTCTAAGGGACAACCTCACTGTAAGTCCTCCACCATTCATTCTGCACCAGTTATATTTCTGTTGTAAGTGCTTGATTGGCTCATTCATTTTCATACTTGCAGCTTTGGACATCAGAAAACCAGGGCGATGAAGCAGGCGACAATGAGAACTAGGGGAGCAGCACTGATCTCCAGACACCCACACACATCCACCTTAAATACACAAAAGGCTTCCACCAACCCTCCCACCTCATTCCACCCTTCAGCACCCACCTCGCTCTCAAAATCCAGGTCCTGTCTCCGCTCCCCTGTACCTTCTGAGTGATGATCACCACCCACAGGAAGACGCTCAGCGAAGCCCCCATGGCTGGGAGGGGGTGGGGGTGGCTCACAGGGTGGCATGCTGACATTAGAGCAGGTCCAGTCATTTTGTTTGTGAATTTAACATGTACTGATTATCAAACCCTGTCCTTTATGCGTGTCTGAGTGACTGTAAGATTGTGTGTGCTGCTAACAGAGAGTAACTGTGTGTGTGTGTGTGTGAATGAATGTGAGTGTGTTGGGGATCGGGGGTTGTGAACTCTAATCATCCTTCCTGATAATTCCCTTTGTTCCACTTTAGCTGGTTGTGCATTTTTCATCCTTTTTTTTTTTACAATATTTTTTTTTTTTTAGAATAATTCATCGGTATTTACAGGTTTTATTGTATGGTTATTAAACTGGCAGTTTGTTTTCACCAAATACAGAGTAAGTCTGCTTTCTTGCGTTCAATTCTGTGTTGCTTAAGCTGTATTTTAATGAACGTCATACTCTTAAACACAAGTAGTGATGTTTTTAGACATTAATTTTAAAGAGGACACTGAATTATTTAAATGGGATTAACTTGAATGAGTAAAGCCAGTTTAAAGTTAAAGTTCAGTTAGTGTTCTCTTGCAAACAAAGCCCCAAATGTGTATAGTTTGTTTTCTTTCTAAAATTACAATAATATGGCGTGGATGTTTTACAAGAATTCTGTCAGTGAAGGGGCGTACGCAAGAAAAATACAACTGCATCTCTGGTCATTTTAATATGTAGGCTAACTAATTTAATGTTTAGATTTTTTTTTTTTTTTTTTTTTATAATGTCCTATCACAAAAATAAAGTTTCCTGGACATGAGGGGCGTTTCTCCACTTAGAGCCGGCCCTAGCCGTCTCCACTTTTTCATATTTTTATTATTTAAATTTTTTTAGAATACACTATTCTACTACTACTATTTTATTATTACTGGCAAACCGGTTTCAGGAACAGTAATATTACAGAAGGAACACATGAACAGAAGCGTTACAATACTGCTTCTGCTTGGAGTGAACCGATTGAATTTTTTTAAACCCTGTCGCCCACCCCCACAATAAAAAAACAAAAAAAAAATAATTAAATTAATGTAGGACAAAAAAAAGGAAATTACAGTTAGCAAATTTTGTATAAAAAAGGTCTGCAAGATTGCACCATAATGTTTACTTAGCATTTAGTTTTTCCAATGAAAGATAAGTTGGTTTGGGCAATGATTTGCAATTCATATGTTAAAGGATAACCAGCTTTGTATTGTTACAATGATGGTAACATATGTAAATGTTACTTTATCCTAATACTTGGTAAATGATGACAAGGTAAAGCTGGTGTTTACAATCAACATGATTTAAGAAGAAGATGCACACATCATTCCCATTTGCAAAGCATTTATTGTAAGGAAAATCCCAACAAAGTGTACAAGCAAGGCCCATAGAAATGTTTTTTACAAAACTGAATTCAATGGTAGTATTCTACCATTATACTCCTGCTAGGTCTTTACAAAAGGAAAGACCGCAAATACCATATTAGATGCATTAATTCAGAAAAAGTAAAATTGGAGAGATGCTGATAGAGGTCAAATCCACAAGATCAGCGGTCATTCTCTGCAAACACAGATCAACAGTAATAAACTATTATCAATCGAGTCTGATGAGTGAGTTCATGAGTAAAACCAAACAAAAACTAAACACATTAGAAAACTAGCACACATATGCAGTAGGTATCATTGGTCAGTACAGTCACACTTACACTTTAACACGCAGAAGTATGAGATGTAAAGATACTTGAATGTGCCGACACATGGATCCGAGAAGACACTGTTGGAGGCCAATATGGAGCAGTTGTTTTTTTTTTCCCTTCACATCTAAACAATGATAAAAATATGAAAAAAAAAAACACTTAATTAAAAAGTGATTTTTATTATAATTATTAAAGTAATTTAAAAAACATTCAAGAAAAAAACACATAAAACTACACAAATCTTAGCTGGTCCTAGCTGGTTTGTGTTGTTTTTTCAGCAGGGCAAAGACTGAATTACATGTGAAGATTTGCACATAAACTGACCCACTAGTGACCACTGTCTGAGAATTCAAGGCGTAGCAGTCAGTTTTGGCAAGCTGAGAAGCAGGTCGCCCAGTAGAGCACGTGGTGCTGTCAGTACGGCCGTAGTTAGCGCTGTGAATGCTTATGACAGTCCCATCATCTGAAAACATCAATTCAACATTTTATAGTCTCTTGGATGCAAAAAAAAAAAAAAAAAAAAAAAATATTTATATATATATATATATATATATATATATATATATATATATATATATATATATATATATATATATATATATATATATATATATATATATATATATATACACAAAAATACATATAAACACTATTTAGTCAAACTCTGTACAAACTCAAGTAATACTCTGTAACAACAGAATACACACCACAGTTCAGGGCAGTCGACTCATGTTCACAGACAATACTTGAACCTACAGTAAACAGAGAGATGTAAAGCAATTAAAAAGATATAAATAAATAAAAAAGTAAATTTTAAATAAATGTAAAACAGGCTTAGTGAGTAATGCTGTGTGCAGTGTGTACCGTGATCATGACTTATATACACATATTAAAATGGAGTCTGGTAGCCTATATTTATGTGTTTTGCTTTGTGAAAATAGTGCTTAGTAATTAATATGCACTTTAAGTGTACATCGAATCTTAAAAGTGTGTTTTGGATTTTAAGAGATCATTTGACTGGACCTAAAGTTTGATGAGAAGCTGAAGTGCAGGGTGATGTCATCAAAATCATTGATTAATATTGACGGAAGTTAAAGACTAAGTTTTGAATGCTTATCTTTTAAATGCTATTATTTGTCATTGTTTTGGAGCACAGTCACTTGTAGAAAACATATATACATATACACATTATATATATATATATATATGTGTGTGTATATGTGTGTGTGTATATGTGTGTGTGTAAAATATATATAATATAAATACTAAATAATAATACAAATACTAAATAATAATACACATCTGGAATCAAGTTCAACTAAAATAAATCTAAACTATAATATATATTCATTTAATTGTAATTATCATGCAAATAAATGTCCAAAAACATTACATTACGTTCACAGTATATCCATAATAGTACTCTTTAAAAGTATGCTGAAGTGTATTTTTTTTTCACAAGGGTTGCTGGAATGCAGGGGAGAAATAAGGTTTAACTTTGAATAATGTGCTGTACTAAATAAGCCTGTTGTTTCAAAAGTCTCTTAAATCAAAATATTCTAACACTACCTGGAAAGAACTGAATGAACTGAGCAAATCTGATTAAAAAAATAAAATAAAATAAAAATACTCACAAACTCCAGATGGGAGGCAAAAATAAGAGATCGCGAGGTACTTGTATGTGCCAAAGCAGGGATCAGTAAAGACTGTATGTGTCGCACACACCTCACAGCTTTCCAGACCATTGCAACTTTACATGTCAAAAAAAGGAAGGCTTACATTAGTCATTGCATCTTTACATCAGCTAGCAAAAAAAATATGTTCTAAAACATTTTCCTGATGTTAACATGATGAAAGCATTATTTCTGAATGTTCTGTGAAAGTTTTAAAATGTTTTACAAAAAGAAAAAATTCTTAGTTATGTGAATGTTAAAGAAAACTTTAAGAGAACATTCTAATGAAAATGTTACTTTTGAATGTTCTAGAAAATAAGTATAAATGTTTAAAAAAAGTTAGACTAACATCCAACTAAAATGTTTCAGAAAAACATATTCCATGAACATTTTATAAATAACATTTTTGTGCTGTTGTTTTGAAAATGCTATTAAAAAGACAACTTTAAACAAACATAATAACATTACTGGAAGAACGTCATTTAATCTTGCCAGAACATTCCCTGTTATCTTATACTGAAGAAGAAGAAGAAGAAGAAGAAAACAATTATCTACCTACCTTTTGGACACAGGAGCCAATGCATTGGGTGAATAGCAGTTGGTGTTTTGGAGCTGTTCAGATGGACGTCCTTCAGAGCAGGTGGTTTTATCTGTACGTCCATAGTTTGCAGTATTTATCTGAATCCTACCGTTTTCTATATGGAGATAAAAAAAAAAAATAGTCCTTAAAGTAATCCATGTGATTCCATTTCTTGAAACAAAGTGAGAGATGTGGAAAAATCACTCACCACATTTCAAATAACCGTATCCACCATGACAAGTCACACTTGTTTCTGGAAGAAGGACGGAAAACATTTACACAGAGAAGGACATGATAAAGAACAGGAATTGGAGGAAGAGAGAGAAGAAGTCCAAACCTGCTGGGATGCAAATGTAGTTGGTAGTGTAGTACTTGTAGGTGCCAAAACATGGATCTTTTGGTGCCAGTCCTTGAGTGTTAAACTCACACTCTCTCAGTCCATTACACCTGTTTAAGGATAAAGACATAAATAATATAATGAAATATATACTAATAAAGCAAGCTAGCCTCGGAGTAAGCAACAGAATCATAATTCTACCCATAATTATTCAGAATCAGAAAGTATGCTTGTGCATACAAGGAATTTATTTTAGTGACATAAGCTTCCAGTACACAGAGACAACAACACACAGACTATATAGGCACATAAATAATTTGTATAAACAGTTGTGCTATAGATGATAATGGAATAGAATTGAGTAAGATACAGGACAGACTCAATGATGGCGGAGTAGAACTGTTTCAGCAGCTCCTGTGGCAGGTTAAACTTCCTCAACTGGTGAAGGAAGTACAACCTTTATTGGGTCTTTTAAACAAACAATGGGGTCAATGTGATTGTCCCACTTCAGGTCCTGAGAGATAGTGGTTCCCAGGAATCTGAATGACTCCACTGCAGCCACAGTGCTGTCTATGATGGTGAGTAGGGGGAGTGCAGGGGGGTTTCTCCTGAAGTCCACTATCATCTCCACTGTTTTGAGCGTGTTCAGCTCCAGGTTGTTAAGACTGCACCAGACAGCCAGCTGCTCAACCTCTTGTCTGTAAGCAGACTCTCGGATGAGACCGATGACTGTGGTGTCGTCTGCAAACTTCGGGAGCTTGACAGAGGGGTCTTTATAGTTGCAGTCGTTGGTGTAGAGGGAGAAGAGCAGTGGGGAGAGAACACATCCCTGAGGGGCACCAGTGTTGGTGGAGCGGCTGTTTGACATGAATTTCCCCAGTCTCACTAGCTGTTGCCTAACTATAAGAAAGCTGGTGATCCACTGACAGATAGAGCTAGGAACAGAGAGCTGGGTCAGTTTGGTCTGTTGGGATGATGGTGTTGAAAACTGAACTAAAGTCCACAAACAGGATCCTCACATAAATTCCTGTTTTGTCCAGATGTTGCAGGATGAAGTGCAATCCCATGTTGATTGCATCATCCACAGACCTGTTTGCTCGGTTGTGTAGAGAGATGGTCAGACTGGGTGTGGGGGGGGTTTCAAATCTACAATAAAACTCATTCAGGTTGTTAGCGAGTCATTGATTTGTCTCAGTGCAGGGGGATGGTGTCTTGTAGTTAGTATTCCGTCTGTAGTCACAAGCAAAAAGTCAATGAAAAATATCTTACCGTTTGAAGATCGCAGGGACATCTATTGAACACTGAGTATTAGATGTTTCAGACGGTGGTCGTCCAACGCTGCAAATTTGGCTGCTTGTGCGGCCACAGGTTGCTGATTGTACACTGATCACCCCAGTATCTGAACAGAAGAAAAACATCATTATATAATGAAAACAACAACAATAACAACAATAGAATACATATTAAATAACTTTAGATTATTGTGACGCATATTACCACAACTGAGATGCTGGACAAACCCATCACATGTAACTACAGTCTCTGAAAAATTAAAGAGTCATTTGTAACAAGGTGAGATTAATAAACTATAGGGGAGAGAACAATAAACTCCAGATACTACATTGGGAAAATACCAAGTGAGGAGGAGGAGGAGGAGGAGGAGGAGGAGAAGAAGAAGAAGAAACAACATTCTTCTGGCAACCACTGCATCCAGTTTTTTACAATGCATGTGGTATTGCATGCTAGATCTGACAGATTTTCATGTAATTTAATCAGTATTTATGTATACAGCCTGTTGTCTGATCTTTTAGACTTAACAATTAGGTAATCTTTGTTTAACTGCGGATTGTTGATGTGGTTCATGAATAAATTAAATACCTGCAGATGTCAGCAATCTGAAGTTCAGAAGCACCACTGTAAGAAAGCAACAGAAGATTTAAATGATTAAAATCCCTGTAATCTTAAAGTCATTCACACCATCCTCAACCCTAAACTTAACCCAGAACAGAGCTGTTCAAATGTCTAAAAGTGCAACTATACATTAGTGTTCACATGCATCTGATTTTTCTATTTAATTAGATGTAAGAAACTTACAGGTAAGCAGGAGGACACGGAGAGAGAACATACTTCTGCTGTCGCTGTCAAAAGTGTACATGTAGCTTTTGACTAGATGATCCAAATTTATACGGTTTGTTTTCTGATGACACAATCAAATACGACTCGCCCTGCAAACAAATTTTGAAAGTAAAGACATCTGTGTAAAAATAAGTTAATATGTAATCTTGTGCAAACACTTCAAAATTCCTGAAAAACTTCTTAGGAGTTGATGCAAATATTATTCTTTTTTTTTTTTAAATTCACAATTTTATTTCACAGTATCTTTGATTTTAGAATCTCAATGCTATATACTAATCTCTAATCTCAATACTCAATTATACTAATGCTAATAATACTAATCTCAATACTCAATAGTATTTAGCAGAAAACAGGTTGTATAGTAAATTTTTAAATGTAAAAAAAAAAAATTATATTCTAAGTATTTAAAGTATTGTCTAGTTTAGAGTATTTCAAAGAGGCTACATGTCCAAATGTTAAAAATAAAAAATTGCTTTATTAATATTACAGTTAAACGAATTATTTAAACAATACATATGCAGTTAATGCTAATCTGTTTTAAAATAATGTATGTATGAAAAGTTAATGCACACTACACTAAAATTCTGCTTTAATGTTTTGGGTTTGCATTTATTAGGCATTAATTTATAATAATTTATAGAACATAATTCCATTACCAGGATTCCCTATGAGAACTGCCACATTTGTCTATTGAATTTAACATATACAGTATATAACCAAACCTGAGAGACCAAAACTGATAAAACGTAATCATCAAATTGTATTGTACCAATTGTGTTAACATCAGTTCACATACTGTAACCGATTTTAAAAAGTTCACACTGATGTTCATTTAGTACAGTTAGGAAATGTAAATAAAAATATACAGTCACCAAAATGCCTCCCATAATGCCTGAAACATCTTTGCCACATCACTGTACACTCTGGCAAACAGTGCATCCAGTTGTTAACTTATTTATAGTGATGTAAATATGTTTAGCCAATATGATGTGTAAGCCTTACAGTCACTTGCTAGATCTGAAAGATTTTAAAGTTGATCAATATTTACAGTCTTACTGTATCTTATTGTGAAACAGGCTTTATAAAGCACCCTTTGTTTCCCCAAAATTATTCATTAAGAGAGAGATGGAGAGGAGGAGTGCAAAAATAAAACCCCACCCTCTATTTAGTATTCCATTTCAGTTGGAAATGTGTTAAAATACTTAAGTTGGTAGCCACTACAGCAGGGATAGGCAACTCCAGTCCTGGAGGGCCACTATCCTGCAGAGTTTAGCTTCAGCCCTCATAAAAACTCACCTGCCTGTATCTATCTAGTAATCCCGAAAACACTGATTGCCTTGTTCAGGTGTGTTTAATTAGGGTTGGAGCTAAACTCTGCAGGACAGTGGCCCTCCAGGACCGAAGTTGCCTATCCCTGCACTACAGGTTCTTGCAGACTTTAAGAAGCAACCAATGAGAAGTTCCCAACATGCCCCCCTCATGATTAAATATTCAATAACTGAGTAATATAAGGTACACATCTACATTCTCTTTTACTTTTTTTCTTTCCATATGGAGAAACCAGCTTACATAACTTATAAATATGTCAATATGCACTGTGTTACACGCGTGCAAGAACAAGGTGAAGCGAGGATCAAAGAGAATCCAAATAGGACAAAAACCGTGCAGAATTACAAACATGCAACAGCTTACCTGAAAAATAAAGAAAACCACCAACTAAAAACAACTGAACACAGGGGTGTAAATACAGGCAGGAGAGAAAAAGACTAATGAGTTACCATAGAAACTAACAAGGAGAGGGTGTGGTCAAAATAATTACCATGACAACAAATGAGGGTAGCCATTGGAACAAACAAAGGAGGCTAATGCCAAGTTCACACTTAGGGATTTTAAGCCCGATTTAAATCAGTGGGTGATCAACTCTGCAGTCTTTATGTGTGAACTACACAACAACGCATCAAAGAGGCTCACTGATGCGTCACCGACACCTCACTGACGGCAAACAAATATCTAGCATGCCAAATATCTGGACCGGTCAGCCGATTCGACATTACGTGGTGTCAGGTGTTGTGAGCTACAGCCAATGAGAGAGCAAGACATGGGTTGAAGTCACCGGAAGAAAAACAACAGCAGCAGCATGGCTTAAAAAGTTTGGACACAATAAATGGAGCAAAATTTTTAATAGAGTAAACAGATTGCAGCGCTAATTTCTTCCAGACATCCATTTTCAAATAAACAACTCCTGTTTCACGTCATTCCCTTTCCAATTTTTTGTGTGTTTTCGTGACAATACGTGGTTTGCAGAGTCGTTGGGTGACAGAGTTGTTGTCAGTTTGTGTAGTGCAGTTGTACCCAACCATGTTCCTGGAGGCCCCCCAACACTGCATGTTTTCCATGTTAATCAAACACAACTGATTCAAATCATCAGCTCATTAGGAGAGATTCCAAGACCTGAATTGGGTGTGTCAGACAAAGGAGAGATCCAAAATGTGCAGTGTTGGGGGGCCTCCAGGAACGTGGTTGGGAACCACTGGTGTAATGTGTAACCCCTGGATCATTTACATAGAGTCACGTAGTGTGAACACCACAACAATTAAAGACAGACAATCAAGTCATGTAGACTGAACAGCACATCGATCTGCCAATGTTTAATGTCGTGTAGTGTGAACTTAGCATAAGGGAACAGACCAGGCAACAAAGGAAACAGGAACAAATCACAGGGGCGAAACACTGAAAACAAAGGTAATACACAAAGGTAATGCAAAATTGAAAATGAAAGTCCAAACACCAAACAAAGACAAAGCCAGAGAACATGTAACACACTGAATTTTAAAAAGAAAAGCAAAGATTCAAGTTTGTCACCACAACTCAGAAAGCTGTAGCTTTAATAGGAACAGTGTATCAATTTGTTTTTCTATTCTTTCAGTTTATCAAAAAATTATTCATCTGTTCATGACTGTTTGCAAAATTAGCAGCTTACTTGTTATCAGCACATTGACCATCTGATATAAACCATGAATTTAACAAAAATAGAAGTAAAAAAAAAAAAAGTTATTTTCATGCATTATAGATGCTTGTATGTTAATTATTATGTGCCAAAATTGTATGACTACCAAAAAAAAAAAAAAAAAAAAAAAAAAAAAAAAAAAAAAAAAAAAAAAAAACACCTTTTGTTCCCAGAACCAATGATTCACTGTTGAGAGTTTGTGATGGTGTTAATCCAGTCTCTGTTTGACGAAGAGAATTTGAGCATACTTGGCCCATGCAAGGAGCCCGTGCCAGGGAGTTTGGTGGCTTTGGGAATAGGTGCAAAGAAAGTGCCTAATTTCCTGGATCTTCCTCTCTGTTTGCCCATTGGTCTGAGAATGGTATCCAGGCAATAATTTGAGAGTTGCGTATGCGCCACTCAGAAGTGATGAACGCTGTAGCGAAGGGGAGAGATCAAAACAAAGGTCATGAATTAGAAGTAAAATACGAGGATTTGTAAAGAAGAATGTCAGCGGATTTCGATAAAAGCCAAGAGGAGACTGGTTTACCTTTGCTAAAGTTGGGAAACTTTGCTTCCTTTGCTCCTGTTAACAAATGTTGGTTTTCACAAGATTGCATGTGCAACGCCGACATCTTTTGTCATCTTCCAGGATCTGCTTCCGTGTACAACTGTTGGCACAAGCTAGATTAAAGTTATTAAGTTCTGAATATGGATATTTTTCCTACAAAAATGCATCGATTCTCTACAGGAGACCTTTGTTCATCCCCCGGAGCCATGTGAGGCACTTTTTATTATGGACGGACCGATGAACTACAACACCCACTGACTGCCATTAAAGGGATCATATGATGTTGCTAAAAAGACCATTATTTTGTGTATTTGGTGTAATGAAATGGGTTTATGTGGTTTAAGTTTCAAATAACACATTTTCCACATACTGTACATTATTGTTTCTCCTCTATGCCCTGCCTTTCCGAAACACATGGATTTTTACAAGGCTCATCGTTCTGGAAAGCAAGGTGTGCTCTGATTGGCCAACTATCTAGTGCATTGTGATTGGCCGAATACCTCAAGTGTGTGACAGAAATGTTACCCCCTTATTATACTGTGATGCCGTGTGTCCCGGAGCACAGAGACAAAACCAATAAAACCCATTATAAATGAGGCATTTGTTGCATCCAGTGGAGACATAATTACGGATTATAATGACAACACCAGCGGTTCTCAATTCCAGTCCTCTGTAAATAAATACAGTATAAATTCATGTCTCGCACACTTCAATGCACTTTGAATGGAACATATACATTTGCTTCAAACTGGAATCATGGCAGAATATCCTGTGATGTCCACTTCACAGGGCACTTACGTTCAAATAGAACAAACATCTGAAGCGAGAAGAGAAACATACAAAATGTGCAGAGCAGTGGGGTGCGAGGACTGGAATTGAGAACCGCTGTCTCATACTGTCAGAGAAGTGAATTGCACTGACTCTCGCGAGAAGTCAATCAAACTGATGCTTTCCATGTTCCGTGTGATTGGTTGTTTGCCAGTGTTCTGTCGATTTGTGCTACCCTGTCAGATTTTGCTACCTCCCATTAAAACAATGGGTAGTACAATAAGACAGTAATAAGACAGTCTTATATTCGCGGTTGTAGCTAGAAGGGACACAGCTACAGGAAAACAATAAAAAAAAAAAAAATTCTACCAATTAGATTGTGTTTTATTAAAGTCTACACCTACCACAACCCTAAACCTACCCTTACTGTAATGCAGATATATTAAATATTGTTGTTCAGCATGAGAAAAAGGATGCAATATTGATGTGCTCTTGGGCAGTAAACCCTGGTAAATCTGACGGGTAGGATAAAATGTCAGGACACCGGACGTGTCACACTTTCAGGTGCATGTGCCTCACAAACTCTGGATCAAACCCGAGTTAACAGAGAATGTTTATACAGAGTTTTGCAACAGCTGATCTAAACCGGTTTGGGTTTGTCAGTTTTTGTCAACTCAAAACTTACCGAGTTAGTTCGTTTCGCTTTGTGCTACAGGCCACTGGTTGTAAGCGCTGCACAGATCAGACTTGCTGCAATTATCCACGAAACGGTTCTAGTGCAGCAGGGACGAGGGAAAGAGGATACCGGAAATACTTTTGTATGACATTTACTATGAGTTCCCTTGTACAAGCTTTGCAATTTTTTTTCGAGTTATTCTTCTTTCAAGTAAAGACTGAAGCAGAGATCCTAGCTTTGATTACCTCCATTAGGCCATCATTGGCTGCAGCTGTGGGTGGTTCCATGGAGGTTGAGCAGGTGGAAGTACTCATGATTAATTACTTTTCTACCCGGGGCCTGCTCCTTTGGTCAGGGGTTCCTCCTTCCAACATTGGCTTGCCACACATTCCTCCCCTCAGCTCCAGGCTATTGCCAAAGGCACTCCTCCCTCTGTGACAGGCCATCAACATTTCCTTGGGGTTTTCCCAATCAATGCTCCACTATGAAGAGGAAATCCTTTAGATCCAAGAACCAATGTATGACAGGAGCATTTAAGTCCTTTGCAGTGAACATCCATTTCAGAGGAGCATGGTCAGTAATAAAGGTGAATTCTCTCCCCAGCAGGTAATATCGTTGAGGTCTGTATCCAGGGGTGATTGCAATGTACCTAAAAGAAAGTCTGCCTTCTCTCAATCAGCCTTTTCCTATAAAGCCATCAAAGAATGGAATGGGCTTCCAGACAATCTAAAGAAAACTGCAGATTTTTACAGCTTCTCACGGACAGTCAAAGACTGGCTCTTAGACCACCAGTCCTGTTCACACTAAAAGCACCAGACGGGTATCTGGCCATCAGATGATACCCTAGCGGGTACCATCTGATGGCTTTTACACTGTATTGTGTCTTGTGTGTTAAAAAAAAATACAAACTGTTGCACTCCATATATTTAGTACTTTATAACATTGCAACTAGCTAATTTTGCACACAAATTGGTAATTTGCACTTTATATTTGTATATTGTACCTTCTCTGTAAACTGTCTTTTTATATTGTATTAACCGTCTTTGTTATATAATTTTTTTTATATGTTAATTGCCTTTGTCATTTTAACTTATGTAATTTTAATTGTGTAGGACTACAGATGGAAATAAGCATAATGCTAAATCTGGTGCAGCCATCTTTTTTAATGTAACTGCACATTGTCCTGATATAAATAAACTAAACTAAACTAAACTAAAGCACAATGCCACAGATGTCGCAAGTTTTGAGGGAGCGTGCAATTGGCATGCTGACTGCAGGAATGTCCACCAAGGCTGTTGCCTGTGAACTGAATGTCCATTTCTCTACCATAAGCCATCTCCAAAGGCGTTTCAGAGAATTTGGCAGTACATCCAATCGGCCACACAACCGCAGACCACGTGTAACCATAACAGCCCAGGACCTCCACATCCAGCATCTTCACCTCCAAGATCGTTTGAGACCAGCCACCCGGACAGCTGCTGCAACAATCGGTTTGCACAACCAAAGAATTTCTGCACAAACTTTCAGAAACCGTCTCAGGGAAGCTCTCAACCTGACTGCATTCTGTTGTCTTAACCGACTTGAGTGGGCAAATGCTCACATTCAATGGCGTCTGGCACGTTGGAGAGGTGTTCTCTTTACGGATGAATCCCGGTTTTCACTGTACAGGGAAGATGGCAGACAGCATGTATGGTGTCATGTGGGTGAGCAGTTTGCTGATGTCAGCGTTGTGGATCAAGTGGCCCATGGTGGCGGTGGTGTTATGGTACGGCAGGTGTATGTTATGGACAATGAACACAGGTTCATTTTATTGATACCGTGACAAGATCCTGAGGCCCATTGTTGTGCCATTCATCCACAACCATCACCTCATGATCTGTACACAATTCCTGGAAGCTGAAAACATCCCAGTTTTTGCATGGCCAGCATACTCACCGGACAAGTGTTTGGGATGCTCTGGATCGGCGTATACGACAGCGTGTTCCAGTTCCTGCCAATATCCAGCAACTTCACACAGCCATTGAAGAGAAGTGGACCAACACTCCACAATCAACAACCTGATCAACTCTATGCGAAGGAGATGTGTTGCACTGCATGAGACAAATGGTGGTCCCACCAGATACTGACCGGTTTTCTGACTCCCCGGACCCCCAATACAGTAAAACTGCACATTTTAGAGTGGCCTTTAATTGTGGCCAGCCTAAGGCACACCTGTGCAATAATCATGCTGTCTAATCAGCATTTTGATATGCCACACCTGTGATCTCGACAAATTATAACTGCAAACTAAAACAGATCAATAAAAAATATTTAAAAATATTTGAGAACAATATTAGCATACAAATCAAATCGTCATCGGAAGACTCTAATAGAAAGACAAATTGTGCGTTCGACTTGAAGCACGGCTACAGACGGCGGTCAACGAGAGCAGCCTGTTGCAGTCGGGGGCGGAGTTGAAAACAGACACGTCAAGCCGGACACTTTCTGCTCCCGTTAGTGACACTCACGCGGTGTTTGCATACTTTATCACAGATTAAGTGAATAAAATGCAATATTTGTCAAATACACAGATGTTTCAGAAACGTTATCATGATCAACAGAAACACTTTTTATGTACTGTTTAATACAGCGCCATCATTGCAAGAATAAAGTTCAACATAATCATATACTCTTTAAATACTAATAAAGTGGGGGTATGCTTTTATCAGTGTTGTATGATAAACGTGACTCAATACAACAGTGCGACTACAGTAAAAAAAAAAAAAAACTTTTTACCTCCTAAAAACACATATTTGTGGCCATTATTGGAACTGAAAGGTTAGAATAAACCGAAACACACATGATCATTGTCATGCGGTGAATCTGGCCAATCATGAAACAGCTGTGTCATCATCAGCGCTCGTGCAGTCACTCTGGAGAAACTGCGGCGGCTGAGTCATCTGGCTGCTCTCGAAACGCTCTCGCGATACTTTGATGACACGTGACAGTCATGTGGCGTCTGCCCCATCTCAAGTAAGACAAAATTTCTTACCGGCCTGCACTGCTTCAAGTCAGATTCCGATCGGTTTGCGCAGCGCTTCATGAAGTCGAACGCACCTTTAATGCGACATCAAATTACAATTAGATCTAGCCAATCGGCACTTAACACGAGGAATATAAAAGCCCTCTACTCACACTTCATTGTGTTTGCAGATACTGCCGCGAAGTTTTTGCTCAAACTGTCGCTCGACTTATTGCCTGGCTTTTCCTGGGTTACTTGCACATAGTTAAGTTTGTCTCCTGCAAACTATTGCAAGTTTGACATTGCTCTCAAGATGCACATTAGATCGTTGGCGTTGCTTTGGTGTTGCGGGAATGTTTTTGGTCGTTTAGTAATGTTGGATGATACACAGGCTTCGGAGTTTTCTCGGCAGAGAAGGTGAAACATTGGCAGAGTTCCGAGTGCTTTCCACTGTTGCCAGGTTTTTTCAAAACCGCCAATTGCTATTCAAAACTAGACCAGTCGCATTTCGAGAAGGGTTCCCCGGAAAAATTCATATTCCAGGCGCTAAATGTCACATTATTGGGGTCGCTTCAACCCGCGGACATGTACAGCAACCCGCAGCAACAGTGTTAAAATAGCCCAATTCCGCGGAAAATTCGAGGACGTGGCAACGCCGGTGCTTTCCGAGCTGTCGAGTCGGCGCTGCTTGGGTCTCCATCAACAAAATATTTCATCTTTACGCTCACGTGAACCTGCACGCATAAAGTCTCTCTGGGCCTGCAGTCGGAAACAAGGCTGACGGTCTCCTTCGGCATCTCACCTTTATCACTTCATCAGCCTACACCTTTATAAGTATCACTTTTGTTTTATGGACTTGTGGCACTTGGGCATAAATTTTATTCTCTGCAAGGTTATTTACTCCCGTTTAAGACAAAGCGCTTGGTGTTGCATGATTGTTTATCTAGCAGACTAGCACTGCATGATCAAGATGTTAATCAAACTAATACATTCAATGTTTGGAACAACTCTTTTGTAATGAGGCATTTTGAGACTCGTTATTAAAGGCTTACAATCTTTATAGCCTACTGATAAAGATCGTTGCTTGCATTATTCCTTTCTGAAAAATATGCTATGTCTAGCACACCATAAAGTTTTTTTTCGTCTTAATCATATGCTTTTGTCTGTTTATTCAGTCATTGTTTCATTTGCGTCTATCTACAATAATTCCTGAATGCCTTGTACTGAAATGGGGTAAGTATTACAACTTTAGTCTCCTGTTGCATAGACCATTTCTGCAAAGAGGTCCTCGCTGTCTATTTCTGCACGAGCATCCACTGAATAAGAGCATGAACATAAATGGACACGTTTTCTTGCATGCTCAAACACTAAAGTGTTCCCAATACACAATATATCGACTAACTAAGCATTTTATCATGCTTTCGTCCAATCCTTATTCTTTTACTATTCTCAGGACATATTTAAGGTGATTAGCTCTAGCTTAGCTATGTGGCATTAGTTTGCTCTGATAAATAACTAGCTGGCGCTCTTTCTGTGTGGTGAGCATTAAAGTATTCCATCTTGGAAATTGCACTCTTTAAGTCTGATGTTTTTATGTACTTCCTATCTATAGATGACTTCCTCTCCGGATTTCCTCCTAAAACTTTGTCAAAGTTTGGACCTGGAAGTTATAATTATCACTATTCTGTTAATTTAGTTTATGCTATGTGACTTTAATGTCCTGGACAGTGCATGTTCACTCATAACATCTGCTTTAAAGTTATACAAAAATGTTTGTGTAAGGGCTATCTTTATGCTTTTACAGGATTCAGTAGCTACTGAAGTTTAATTGGCTAAGTATTAAGGCATCATTGTTAAATGTAATGCATTCTTATCCTTCTGCAAGGGTTCACTCATCGGGTTCCCATGGTTAAATGGAGTCTGCTTTATGGGAATTCCATGGCTGCAGAAGCAGAGAACCATGGCTCTCATCTCATCTTTACACAGGTCACTCTTTGGACTGGTGCTTTTATGAACGCAGGCTCTATCAAGCTGATGTATATGGTCGTCTTCCATTTGAGTTCTAGGTAAGATTCGGCTCATCTTTAAAGTCCATGTGAACCGGAAGTCGCTGCTGACTTTATTTCAGTGTGGTGATATATTTCCAGCTGAAACGGAATATTGAATAGAGGGCATGGTTTTTGTTTGCGCTCCTGGTCTCTGTCTTTCACTCATCGCAAACTAATGGCTGGAGGGGTGTGTTTAAAGGTATTCTACAAAAGCAATCAAACTCAAAACAATAGAAAAGGAATGCCATTCCAGAGCAGAAGTAAATGTTCAGATTTTGATTAAGGATTACAAAGACGATGACTTTTTTCTTTTTCAGCGGGTTAACTTGCACAGATTGTTTACATCAATATTAGCAACGTGCGCTAGTAAAGTCAATTTTGATTTCACGCGGACTTTAAGTTATAATTGAGGCTTGTTTGGTCTTACCTGGCTGTTGCTGCTTCACATTACATGGACTGTTGTGGCACTTTGCATAACTCTGCTATGGTGGTCATCAGGTACGATTGTCCATTACTGTTTATGAAGTTTGGCCTATCGTGGCCTTCACATGTCACAGCCTATTGGGGACTTAACATTGAGTATCTGTCGCTTAACATTGAGTATCTCTTTTATGGTCATGCTGATCTGGCACATTTTCTATTTTTGGGGAGGATAGGTTTCCTCTGCGGGTTCTGGCAGTTAGATGGAGTTTTATCAAGCGTGCGCAGGAGTCTAGCCTAAAGAATTATGTATCTGTGTATATGCTCTTATGTCACTGCTAGAACCCTAATTCTGCCTCCTATCAATTAACCTAAACTAATGACCTTTCTTACTCAATGCAGTGGTTTAGAATTCCTGTAATCTGCCATCAAGCTGCTATGTACATGATCGCCCCCAACGTACGTCAATAAAAATCACTAAACAAACCATCCTCAAACAAATCCCTCCATGGACAACCAACTCCATACATAATCACCAACCCTGATCAAACTCACCTACCTGTGATTTTTTTTTTTTTTTTAATGTTTTTTTTTTTTTTTTTTTTTTAATGATCCTGAAGACACTGATTAGCATGCTCAGGTGTGTTTGATTAGAGTTAGAGCTAAACTCTGCAGGAAAGTGGATCTCGTGGGCCAGATTTGACGATCCCTGCTCTAAACAATTTCACGTAATGCTCAAGGTACAGTATAATACTCTTATCAAACTACTGGTGGTGATTACTTCTCACATGCTCCCCATGTTTAGTTTATCATGGTTTTTCACATACAATGGCCTATCATGGTCATCTACGCACAAGGGTTTCACATCACAGTTTATAGAAATGTATGTTGCCTATCAACATAATGTAATGTGTGTGTGTGTGTGTGTTTTAGTGTGTCTGTTTTTAAGTGTGTGTTTCTGTGTGTGTGTGTGTGTGTGTGTGTGTGTGTGTGTGTGTGTGTTTAAGGTAAATTAGGCAAATACTGGTGGTGGTGTCACACCTATTCATTACATCTACTCTTTCACCGCCTCTCACAGGCTACCGTCATGGCCTTAGCAGCTATACTCTCTACGGCATCTTGTAGCCGTTCTCTCATGGCCTATCGGGGCCTTTCTCTCTTCGGCTGGTTCTGCTCCATGTAGTCACCTTTAGATGCTGCACTCTGTCACTGCTTCTATACACCGGCCACTACTGCTGTTGAACTTGGAGTTCAAACATCAGATATCAAGCTACTGGGAAGATGGTCATCCTCCGCATTTGAATCCCACATTAGACCTTAACCACTAAACATCTCAAGGAATATCAAGCTGTCCTCAAGGTAATCTATATGCAATTAATGGTGGTGGTACAATATCTCTTTATATTACTCCCAACAACCTTTGATTTACTGTGGCTTAACTTGGCCTTTCTTTCTGTGGCCTGTTTTTCGTGGCCTTCCCCACTTTTACCCATCTCATGGCGTTTCCCACCGTGGTCTAATTACATGGCCTTCCTCTCTGTGCATACTGAGGCATTTCATTCCACGACCTCTTGGCTTTCTCACTATGGCCTATTTGGGCATCTCCATCTGTGGCCTAGCTAGGCCTTTTCTCTGCGGCCTTCGTGGCTTTTCTTTAAGGCCCGCTGGGGCCGTTCCCACTGTGGCTCGCCGGGGCCGTTCCCATAGACCGTTGGCTAAACGTCTGATGCATATGGGACATAAAAGTGGAAACACTTCCGGAGTGTTGTTCTGCGAGACGTGTGTCATGTTCTTTAATGTTCTGCTGGAAACAAAGATTACCGTAGTGCCAAACCCCCCTACAAAAGAAGGCCCCATGTTTAAAACTGTGAGCGGTTATCAGGATCGGCTACACGCTGGATTTTTAAAAGTATGTGAAATTAAAGTTCACGGCATAGAATCTTTAATGTCAAAGTTTTACACACCAATATGTTATTGTGGTGACATTTCCACGCCTCAAAACATGACTATGAACAAAATGAACCGTGATTGGTTGTTTGACATGTTGGTCTAACGTCCTCATGAGCGGGCCTTGGCCAATGAAAGCAACCTCTAGATACGCGAGACTAATCGTAGCTAACTCTCAGTATGGCCTGTCCAGCCTCTATCACTATCCGGCCTATCGTGGCTCTGTCTGGGCTATCGTGGTCTCTATCAATATCCAGCCTGCTCTATCACTAGCCGGCCTTTCTTGGCCTCTATCACTGTCTGACCTATCTGGCCTCTATCCAGCCTATTGCTGTCTGGGCTATCGTGGTCTCTATCAATATCCAGCCTTTCTTGGCTCTATGACTTCCTGGCCTATGGTGGCCTCTATCACTGTCTTGCATTCTTAAATGCTTTAATGATCACTTTTTAATTATGACTGATTAAATCTTATTGTTTCTTTTTTCCATATGTTCTAGGATCTTGTAAGAAGTACTTCATCTGGTGGATTTTCTTCTTTCTTTTGGGGTATGCTCCGCCCTGCCTTAGTCTTCGGCAGGAATAGCTGGAATCTACAACGTCTGATTCAAGCTACAGATGGGGCCTACGCCAAAATTTTGTTCTTTTTGTATTGGTTTTGTAAATAAATACTTTTGCATGTCATCTTCACCTCCTGAGTCTTTCTGGTAGAAATAGGTCTTTTGTGTACATAAAAAAAATCTTAGATCTTTGAGTTTAGCTCATGAAAAATCAAAAACAAAAGTGTTGCGTTTATAATTTTATTCAGTGTAGTTTTAAACAAGCAACCATTTGATAAAGCATTAGACTGGCACAAAAAAAAACGACATTCACAAAAAACAGTCCTCCCTACATACATTTGTCATTAATTCCCCACCTCAAATAAAAAATTAACTTTACTTTCTCCTCACAATCTCTTAACAAAAATCAACCACCTTAAATATTAATAAAAATCAACTTTTTTATGTGAAGCTGGTAGCACATTCTGAATGTGGCTGGAAGGCTGCTGTAAAAAACAAGCTTGTTGCTGGAGCTAGTTTTAGTCCAGACAGCAGGGGTTGATAATTTCCTGACTTTTATGGGTGCAAAAGCCTTAGTATAAAGAATCAGACTTCAGAATCTAAATTAAAGCAAGCTTCTGATAAAGCATTAGACCGGCACCTGTAAAAAGGGCGTTGTTCAGATGAGGCATTAATGACATCCGTTTGTGAAATGTGCTGCAATGTTCTTTTTACAGTTCCACACTGACTCTGATTTAAAATAAATGTAATTTTATGACTTATAAAGACAGTTTAAAAAATTTTTTTTTTACTTTTTATTCCTAAAGTTTTTTAACTTGTTTAATCAAAAATGTTTCATATTCTTAAGAAACAGCAACTTGTTTAATCACATTTGTTTGTTAAAAGTGCTATCTGTTTTCTTATTACAATTTAGTACATTACGTATCTGATTAAAGAACGTCACGGGAGTATTAAGTGATAATGTTACCTTGTTTGAATAATGAAATTAGTAAAAACAATGTTCAAGAAGCTCTTTTTATTTGTTTTTACTCCTGAGCTTAATAAGAAGAATTAGTTTTTATGCTTTTATTAATCAAGTACTAAAGTTGTATGTGATTGTGGTCGGTCCAGGAATGTTACATTCATTGTTTTTTCTATTTAATAATGCAAGTAGAAAAATTAGAAAATGCTGTGGTTATTTTTTACATTTTATTTATTTTATTTTTTTTAATAAAAAAATTAAATGATTTTATGTCTTTAGGCTCGGGCAGAAAATGGATAACGGCTTGACTATTTAATTTCCACACATGGGTGTGCATTAAAATCACCTTTCCGCTAATTGGTCATCCAAAGGTCAACCCATTCTGTGCAACAACAGAATAGTCCTCTGCAAGTTGGATGGATTCCTAAAGTGTTTATTACGAATAATCTCTCTCTCCTCAAACAACCGTTCTAAAGCCTGGAACACACCAAGCCGACGGTCGGCCGTCGGGCAGTTTTCGTGCGTCAACCGACTAAATCTTCTCAGTGTGTTCCGCACCGTCGGCTGAAATTGGTCCTCGTCTGCTTTGTAATGGCCGACTCGACATGTTGAATCGGCGTCGGGGCTTGTCAGTCAGTCAGGCCATCTGATCATTCTGATTGGCTGTTCAGCCAGTAAACCAGTGCTCTAGAAGGAAAAAACGGAAGTGACGAAGCAAGTAAACAACGAAGTCAATGGGGACATACTTGCTTTTCTCATTTGTTTGCATTTCTCGTGATTAATTCTCGTGATTATTTAAAAAAGATGCAACGTGTCAGACTTTTCCGAAATATCACAAATCCATCTGTGGATAGCGAGACTCTGATATGCTTTTTCTTTGTATATGTTTTGTATCCCTGTAGCTTCTTCCGGTTTCCCGCTTTCAGTAACTACTGCCAAGACTACTGCCACCTGCTGGTACGGAAAGGTATTTCCTACGCAGGCGCAGAACGGACGTGCTAGTTGGCCGTCGGGTGTCGAGAATCGGCTTGGTGTGTCAGGGCAAATCTGGACCCAGACGCTGCCAACGTGAGCCGACCCTGCAGTCTGCTTTCATTGCCACTAGTTCGTCGGCATCGGCTTGGTGTGTTCCAGGCTTAAGCACTGCTTTGACACACACTGCACTGGGCAGGGCCTTGAAAGGGCTTTCTTCTGTATAGGCAATCTTCAGCAACCACCAGAGAAATATTAGCTGATTATTTCAGAACTATTAATGTACCTACTATGTCACACCACTGGTTATATTTAGAAAAATCTGCGTGGGAAAGGTCTGTGACCCACGAGAAAGATGAAAGATATTAGTAAAAAAAAGCGAAACGCAGACCATATCGATTTGAGTAGCCTAAATACACATCAGTCATTATTATTTTTTGGACAATACCCTGCGTTTTGGACAAGGGATAAAGTTGAAATATGATAGATATAAATAGATATAAATGACATTATTTCGGATCAATGTTAGTTTACTATTCCAGCACATCTATTGTTTTGGTTGCTTTGTCACTTTTTTATTAGGGCTCAAGCCATTGTTTGCTGTTATCATTACTGAATTGTAAATCATTCATTCATTTTAGATTAGATAGGTATTAAAACCCTGAAATAACACCTTGAACAATAAAGCCAGAGATGAAGAATGTGTATATGTATCACCATCTAGCACTGTCAGAAATTAACTTTCCCATTATGGAGAAATGTTTGCCCCTTTAATTGTTATATTATCAGGGGCCTTTTATTAACCTTTATAATGGCAGTTTTTCTAATCTTTTTAAGTATCTTTTATCTTTTATGTTCAATTCTTACATTTAATCAACAAGTTCAATCAGAATAATATGACAATAGGCTGTTACCAATCAAATTAAACCACTATCATTCTATAGTCTGTAAGTTAGTTAGAGGCTGTCTTCTCTTATTCATTTTCAATGGCCTTTGAAAGTGTGGAGAACTCTGTCTTCAGTAAACTCTCTGTCGAATGATTAAACTGACACCTGGTCTTCATTGAGCATACTGGTCTCTCTATGGGGTTTAACTGTAATCTCCCTATAAAAGCATTTCGTTTTTCTTAGTCAATAGATTGGTTTCGGCAATGATTTGCACTTCATATGTTAAAAGATAAGGATAATCAGCTTTTATATTATTACAGTGTTGGTAGTAAATTAACAATGTGTAAGTCTTTCTATATTCTAGATCCTATCACTTGGTAAATGATAAGGTAAAGCTGGTGTTTACAATCAACATGTTTTAAGAAGAAGACGCACACAACTCATTCTCATTTGCAAAGCATTTATTTTAAGAAAAATCCCACAACATAAGCAAGGTCCATAGAAATATTAATCGTATGAGAATGAAAACTTCACACAAAAGTCTCAGCCACTGATTTCATCCACACACAAAGACTTTCAGATCAGCATACTAGTATTCTACCATTACTACTTCTGCCATATCTTTAGAAGAGGAAAGACGGCAAATGCCATATACTATTAGATGCAATAACAATTAAGAAATAGAAAACAGATTAAAGGCTGACAGAGAATTGAAGAGGCCAAATCCATAAGATCAGCTGTTTTTCTCTGCAAACACAAACATCAAAAGTAATGAGATATTATCAGTCTAGCCTGATGAGTGAGTTCATGAGTAAAACCAAACCAAATCTAATCAACAAATTAGAAAACAATAGGTTACTGTTTGTAACCCTGGCTCTCTGAAACATCGAGTGAAGAGATCCACCTATGGGAAGGGCATCCGAGCCTGACCTCTACAGAAGCATCCAATTGCACCAAGTCTGGCTTGACAGACAGGAGTGAATGCCCAGTGGCAGGTAAGGTGCAACCCCTTAATCCAGCACATATGCCCCCTGCACAAGCTACCTTTCCACACTGAGCATATTTGCTTCTCGTGCAGCAAGAGGGACAAACTTGGTGGATCTCTCCACTCTATGTTTCAGAGAACCAGGGTTACGAACAGTAACCCATTTTTCTCTTTCATCATCTCGTGTTCGAGATCTACCTATGGGAGATATGAACAGCTCCCCGTTTGCCCAGTACACTCACAGCGACGCCCTGTAAGCCAGGGGACGGTCACCTGGCAAGGCGGTGCTTGACACGTCACCAAGTATCTGATCCCACACAAAGTGAGAATACCGGCTATGTGAGAAATGACATGTGGTAACATGCATACAAGACCTGACAACAAACATAATGCCAAGGCATATATTATAGAAATATGTAAAGGGATGTAAAGGGTCTAAGGGCACAAGGCTTCAAAGAGCCCACACCTAAAACAGAGTAAGCTACCGGGGTGTGGGTAGCATCAAGCCGGGAGTATTTGAAAAATGTGTGTGGAGAAGCCAAGCTTGCAGTGGCACAAATGTCCTGCAAGGAAACCCCTTTTAAACGGAGCCCCCAAGGCCACTATGGCCCTAGTGAATTGCACTCTGAGGCCCACATTGCCACACTCCATTTGATTCATATGCCAGAGAGATGGCATCCATGAGCCAATGAGAGAGGCATCATGGAAATTGATTTTCCCCATGTTCAGGGAGCCCATTAGATGAAGAGCTGATCACTCCTCCTGAAAGGGCTGGTCCTGTCGGATGGTCCCCGCACAACAGGACATAACAGGACACTGCTCTGGGTGTGTGGTAACTGCTGTGTCTGTGCACTTTGGATGGGTTAAATGCAGAGCACAAATTCTGAGTATGGGTCACCATACTTGGCTGTATGTCACGTCACTCACTCACTCAATCATAAAACATTTAGCCTCTGAACCTCTGCTGAGGAAGGTGAAAAGCAGAAGCTCAAACATTTTACACGTGAAAGCTGGGAAGCATTCTGGCATAAAGGCAGGGTTAGGCCTAGGAAAAACCTATCTCCACTGTGAGAGAATTAGTGCACAAAGGATTAACAGAGAGCACATGAAAATCACTGACATGTTTGGCTGAAGCCAAGGCCAGGAGCAGAGCTGTCTTGAAAGACAGAAGCTTACAGGAGATATCTCCCTGGGGCTCAAAGGGCTGTTGAGACAGGGCATCCAGCACTATGAAGAGTTCCTACTCTGGAACTACCCTTCTAGTGATTGAAAGAGAACGGTGAGCGCCCTTCATAAATCTATGAAAAAGATGAGGGCGTGTTGCCCCACTGTAGTGCTGTCAAACCCAACATGGCATGCAGCGATAGCCACTAATAACCAAAAACATCAGTGACTAATCACTGATATGATATCAGCTGGTACCCCTCGCACCACTCCTCAAACACATGCCACTTGCAATCGTAAAGGGAGCATGCAGAAGAGGCTCCAGCCTTCTGAATAGTAATTATATGTGGGGGTGGCCAATGTGTTTAAGTTTGCCCTCTCATGGGCCAGGCCAGAGAGAGCCACCCAGTCCGGGTGAGGGTGGGGAATTTCCCCATTCGCTTGGGACAGGAGGTCCATGAGTAATGTGAGGGGCCATGGCTAGACATACAGAATAGGGATTATCTCTGCCAGCCAAGAGCCTTGGGCCACCTGGGTGCTATTAAAATCAGAGTCAAACTCTGTTATTTCACCATGACCAGGGTAGTAGTTATTAGGCAGGACAAAGGAAAAGTGTAGAGCAGCACTATGGGCCATGGGTGGGCCAGTGCGTCCACGCCAAGGGAGGGGGTGTCCTCGTCCCGTAGCGAGAAGAACAGTGGGCATTATGGCATGAGGCGAAGAAATCAATGGCTGCCTGACTAAACCTCTTTCATAGCAGTTCCGCTATCTGAGGGTGGAGGCGCCATTCTCCATAGAGTGGGTTCCCCCACAACAAAAGGACTGTGCCCCGGTTTAGAATGCCTGGGATATGGGTTGCCCATAATGACAGAAAGTGCCCCCTGCTCCATACTAACAGCCTGTGAGCTAGTGCATGGAGCTGGGAGGGGTGCATCCCACCTGGCGGTTCATATGGCTGTGGCATTGTCGCAACGCACCAGCACGTGATGACCTTGCAGGTGGGGCAGAACATGTTTCAGAGCCATCCAAACTGTGAGGAGCTCCAAATAATTTATGTGGGCTGAGTAGAGTGTGCTCAGCCACACATTCAATGGTCTGCTCTCCTGGATGGTTCCCCATCCTGTTAAGGACGCGTCTGTGGTTTCCACTTTCTGCAAAATGATGGCCCCAGAGAGGTCCTATGACCGTAAAACTCTGCATTTCTCCCGTGATGCAGCGCTGCTGTGCACGACCGCGTCACTGTGACTGAGCAGCAGAGATTGCGTAATGGGCTGAAATGAAGAGATAAACCCACTTCATGAACACCCCCATTCTCAGACGGCCCAGAGGCAGGACATTGACAGCCGAAGCCATAAGACCCTGTAGTCTGAAACGTGCAAAACTTCACGCTCGCTCCTTCCCTGAAATGTGAGAGGTAATTCATAAAAAAGAGAAAGTGCTCTTGCGACAGGCGCACGCACGTTGTAATGGAATTCAGCTCTAGACACAGAAATATTACATTCTGGGCAGGAGTGAAATCACTCTTGCTCACATTCAGTCTTTAGCCGAGGGCTGTGACGTAAGCGAGCACACAGGCGGTGTTTTGCATCACTTTAACAAGAGCGCGCAAGCACTGTAATGCAGTTTAGCTCCAGACAGAGAAATATCACATTCTGGGCAGGAGTGAAATCGCTCTTGCTCACATTCACTCTTTAGCCGAGGGTTGTGACGTGAGCGAGCACACAGGCGGTGTTTTTGCATCACTTTAACAAGAGCGCGCAAGCACTGTAATGCAGTTTAGCTCCAGACAGAGAAATATCACATTCTGGGCAGGAGTGAAATCGCTCTTGCTCACATTCACTCTTTAGCCAAGTGTTTTGCTTCACTTTTTGCATCACTTGCAATGCAATTTAGCCCCGGACACAGAAATATCAGGAGTGCAGGAGTGAAATTGTTTTCGCTCACATACACTCTGACGCTGAACACAGTGACGTGAGCGAGCCCTCGGACTGTGTTTTGCATAACTTTCTCTCTTGAATGAGCTTTAATCAGCCAATCATCTATTTATATCAGGATCTACGGAGGGAGAGAACGGATCTACGGAGCCGTTTCTCGAGGAGGAAGGGGATTTCGTCTTTCAGAATGTGAGCAGAGCTCTCTACCATATGAGAAGTCTGAACCCCTTCGTTATTGTGAGAATCACCCATTCGGGAGCTGACAAAGACAGCCAGACTGTACGTGATTCGCGAGCATCCCCACACAAACCGGAGAACTGCTTAGAGCCGCTAGTTCGGCCGGTTTGCTCATTTGTGGTACAATAGCACAATCTCGTGGGTAACGAAGGAGCAACATGTGGGGATGTAAAGAGATGTTCTCTCTTATCAACGAATTCATGTGATTTGTTTGATTTTTTTACCTTTTTTTGTGTTTTGGGCAACACTGAGGCCGAAGCCTTTATTAAATTTGTGAGAGAAGTGTGAAGGAAGCTGTGTGGTGACACTGCTTGTGCACTTTTTCTTCAATGTATTCCCCTTTGAAAATGGGGAAACACACTGGGCTTCACCAGGAACAGTGAAGCCCGTGCCAACACCCCTGACTCCGCTGACAGATAACCTGGTGTCTGGAGGGCTGGCCGCCTGTGAACTTGAACTCAAAGCCACCTGTGGCCGTGCAACAAATCAGCCACTATGCTTTAAGTCAAGGGAGTGGGGTTACAGTTTGACGGCATTATGGAGAACAAGGTGATTCACCGTGAGTAACTCCTCCCAGAGAGCGTGGGTGATGGCGACCCTTTCTTTTGTTATCCCATGTCGACCAGCAGTTCGCTGGTAAGCGGATGAGCTTTCCAGGAAACGCTGAGGGGCTCTTACAGTCAAAGCCGGGGCTTAATAAGAGGCCTGATGAATGAACTTGGGAAAACAACCCATTTTGCCTGAAAGAACAGGCTATGATGCTACATGTGTTTTGCACATGCAGAGAAGACAGGGAGAAGCAGCTTTCTAGGGCCAGGGAAGGCTCGGAGAAGTCTCTTGTCGTACAAGTCCTTTTCCTGGTCTGACGTATTTGAAGTACTGGCCATTTGATATTGAGAAAACGTGAGGAGGACCAATTGGGGCAGAGCCGATTGGGGCTATATGCACTCAGTTAAGGGGCGGCCACTTATCTGCCATTAGGCATGCGCTCCTGTCTGTCAAGCCAGACTTGGTGCAATTGGATGCTTCTGTAGAGGTCAGGCATAGATGCCATTCCCATAGGTGGATCGCGAACACGAGACGATGAAAGAGAACTAGCACACATATGCAGTAGGTATCATTGCTCAGTACAGTCACACTTACACTTAGACACGCAGAAGTATGAGATGTAAAGATACTTGAATGTGCCGACACATGGATCCGAGAAGACACTGTTGGAGGCCAATATGGAGCAGCTGTTTTTCCCTTCACATCTACACAATGATAAAATATGAAAAATGAAAAAAACAATTAATTAAAAAGTGATTTTATTATAATTATTAAAATAATTTTATTACCCTGCTGGGAAAAAAATGCTTAGACTACACAAATCTTAACTGGTCCTAGCTGGTTTGTGTTGTTGTTATTTCTGCAGGGCAATGACTGAATTATATGTGAAAACTTGCACATAAACTGACCCACTAGTGACCACTGTCTGAGAATTCAAGGCGTAGCAGTCAGTTTTGGCAAGCTGAGAAGCAGGTCGCCCAGTAGAGCATGTGGTGCTGTCAGTTCGGCCGTAGTTAGCGCTGTGAATGCGTATGACAGTTCCATCATCTGAAAACATTTTACCATTCTGTCATAAACTCTATAATGCCTTATTAATTGAAACCTTAAAAATAAGCAACATTTAAATAAGAACAGAATACCCACCACAGGTCATGGCACTCGTCTCATGTTCACAGACCAAACTCGAACCTACAGTAAACGGAGAGATGTTGTAAAGCAAATAAAAAATGTAAATATAAAATAAATGTAAAATAGGCTAAGCAAGTAATGGTGTTTACAGTGTGTACTGTGGTCATGACTTTTAAATATTAAGATGGGGGCTGGTTTATTTATGTGCTTTGCCTTGTGAAAAAGAAGTGCACTTAGTAATGAATGTGCACTTGTAATGTATGTGTGTATTTAAAAAAACTGTATTTGCAGATAACATAATATTGATGAAATAAAAGGCCACTTAACACTCTCATGACTCTTTCTTAACACAAGTAAAAACACAAGCTCTTTTAAAAAAGTGCACTTTGTAATGTCAAATTAATTAATTGTTTTACTTCACAGTTTTTTTCTATTGCTAACATCCCTTTATCCAATCTGTAGTTACATTTTCAAAACTCTAAACAGCTAAACATCTGTCTGTTGTGACCATACCATTAACACAATTCATGTTGTTTTCACACAATATTCAGTCAATTAACATATTTCTAAAATGCTTAAACTTTTTTTTTTACACAAGCTTACCCCATACCACAATCATGGATCTTTCTTATCTTTTTTACAAAAGCATGACAGAAATGAAGACCTAATGTTCCAAACTTTAAATATAGTGTAAAGCCTCTACTTCTGCAACAACAGCAGCTCAAAAGTATTGAAAAAATATCTCTATATAAAATATAGTAACAACTAATAAGCAAGTAACAGATCACTAAAATATTTAGAAATAGCTGATTCCAGTCTCAGTGGGAGGAATAGTCAGGTGTTGATGCTCTTTCAGTTACATCAACATAGAGTAAAAAAAGACCTTGTGGGTGCAGAACAACACAAAGAATCAGAGAAAGAAAAAAATAATGCCTGGGAGAGGGAGAGGAATAGTTAGATCAGAAGAAGATAGGTAAGGGAGAAGAAGAGGTAAGGGAGAGGGTAAGAATGTGTGCTGGACTGTGCATTTTTATTTGTTTGTTTGTTTGTTTTTCCCTCTTTCACATGTGGAACCTATGAAAGCTTATTTCTGCCATGGAATATAAAGGATAAAGGGTAATTGTGACTTTTTTCATTCTCAAAGTTCTGACTTTTATTTCTTGCAGTTGTGAATTTATCTCACAATTCTGATAAAGTCTGAACTGCAAGATGTAAACTTGCAATTCCAAGAATAGAAGTCCAAATTGTGAGATAAAAAGGACACAATTACCATATTTACTTTTTTATTATGTGATGGAAACAAGCTTGCATAGTAACCAAGGGCCATGTATGTTGTAGTTTTTGTTGATCACTGGCATCAGCTACCACAGAGCACCATCCACATCCAACCCCCACCCACTGAAGAGCAATTTCAATCAAGGTTCCAATTGAATTTCTACATAGATGACGCTATTTTTTTCTATCGCACATTCCATAAAGTAATGACTCATTCAGTTTTAGACAGTATGTTGCCAAGAATGAACACATTCAACACTTAAAAATGCAAAATGGGTTTCAGTTGAAGGTAACTAAATTGCAAAAAATAATTAATTTTTATATTGTCTATTCAAGTAGAACTGAAACATGTATGTCAAATATGTAGAAGAAAGTAATGCCAGCAACTGTTAGTATTTTGACAGTCTATTGACTATATGTTCCTATTGGATAGAAAAGTAGTGCTAATGTTTTGACAGAATGACTCAATTTTGAATTGGGTTTCCTGTGTTTTGATAGAGTTAGTATATGCAGAAAAAGGTATTCAGCATTTTGAAATGTAGAGTTTGTATTTATTTAAAAAAATGTGGTTTTGGCCGGAAAATTAACTATTTGGCTAATTGTGTGATGTAGGTGTGTTGCTGTGTTGAGAGTTCAGAAAAAGTACTTTAAGTATTGGTAAATGCTTGTTAGCAATTTAAAAAAACTGTAATGAATAAATCCTAGTGTTTCAACTTCATGGCCATGCACAATAAAAAAAGGCACTCTCTGGACTGGTTTTGTTCAAAGCAATATAGTACAACACAGAGAAGCAGAAAAAGAAAGAAAATGTTTGGATGAGGGAGAGTAGTAGTTAAGCCAGGACTGTCTGGTTTGGTTCAGCTACCAAATCAGACATCAAGAGACTACAACAGACAGTCAGGACTACTGAGAGGATTAGTGGTGCACCCCTGCCCAACCTCCAAGGTCTTTACACCTCCAGAGTGAGGAAAAGTGCTAAGAAAATCACCCCACAGACCCAGCCCACTCTCTCTTCCAACTGTTGCCCTCTGGTCTGCACTACAGAGTACCGAGCACCAGAACAGCCAGGCACAAGGAAAAATTCAAACATTCATAACTATACACAGGCTATATTCAGCCTGAAAAATTCAAACATTCATAACTACACATTGTCCATCATAACCGACAAATTTATAAATAGAATCCGAAAATTGTACATTTGCAAACTACACACTTGTAAATAACATATCTGTACATTCATTTAAACAATTACATGTTTTTTCTCTATATTTCTACTTCTGTATATAGTGCATTATTTAATTTTCTGCTTTTTTATATTTGAGTTATAATTCCTGTGTATGTCTGCACCTCATGTATGTTTGCAGTATGTCTGTACTTTCTTCTGCACTGGACACTCTTGACGCCAAGTCAAATTTGTAAACATACTTGGTAATAAAGCTCTTTCTGACTTTCTGACAAGGGAAAACGAGAGGTAGGGGGCAAAAGGCAAAGGGCTGTATGTGTTGTCTCTTTTCTTTTACATTCCAAAAAAGTACTGATGACTTCTTCACTATCTAAAATTAATCCATACATTCACACACAAAAAAATGAAGAGTTCAAATGACTTAATTATTATAATTGTTGTTGTTGTTGTTTTTTAAAAGGATCTCATATTGTTTGTTCTACACAAGTTGAACTGAAACGTGACAAGTTATGCAGTTTTTGTTATGCCTTCAACTGTTAGTATTTTAACAGTCTATGCGCTATGATTGACTATACTGTATGTTTCTTTTGGAAAGAAAACTAGTGCTAATATTTTGACCAAATGACTCGATTTTGAATCACGTTTGCTGTTTTTTGATAGTTAGTATATGTAGAAAAAGGTATTCAGCATTTTGAAATGTAGAATTTGTATTTTTTTAAGCAAAATGTGGTTTTGGCCAGAACATTAACTGTTTGGCTAATTGTGTGATGTAGGTGTGTTGCTGTGTTGAGAGCTTAGAAAAGTACTTTAAGTATTGGTAAACGCTTGTTAGCAATTGAAAAATAAACTGTAAACTGCATAAACTATAAACTAAACTATAATACATTTTCATTTAATTGTAATTAGCATCCAGTTAAATGTAAAACAATTCCCATTTTGTTAATAATATATTTTATTAAAGTATATTATATCCATAATAAATACTCTTTTAAAAAAATATGCTTAACTGTGGCATGCAGGGAAAAAATAATGCTTCATTTGATCTTTGATTAATATGCTGTACTAAATAAGGCTCTTGTTATGAAAGTCTCTTAAATCACAATATTCTAAACACACCACCTGGAAAAAAAATGAATGAATTGAGTAGCAAACGGCATAAAAAATACTCACGAACTCCAGGTGGGAGGCAATAATAAGAGATTGCGAGGTACTTGTATATGCCAAAGCAGGGATCAGTAAAGACTGTATGTGTCGCAAACACCTCACAGCTTTCCAGGCCATTGCAACTTTACATGTCAAAAAAGGAAGGCTTTCATTAGTCATTGCATCTTTATCCCAGCTAACAAAAATATATTCTTAAAACATTTTCCTGACATTACCATTAAGCAATAATTCTGAATGCTCTCTAAATGTTTTTAAATGTTTCTTTGGTATGCAAACATTAAAGAAAACATTAGGAGAACATTTTACATTTTATCATGTTCTTTAAACAAGTAATGTAAAGTAATAGAAACAAAAAAGTTACTAAACCTAAACACTAACAATCATAAAAAAACGATCCATGAACTGTTGATGCTTTGAGAATGTTATTAAAGATTAAACTTTGAACAAACATTCTATTTTACTTTACTGGAAGAATATTTGTTAACTTTGAGAGAACCACGCCAGAACGTTCCCTCTATCTATCTATCTATCTATCCGTCCGTCCGTCCATCTATCTATCTATATAAATATCTATCTATCTATATATCAACCTACCTATAAATCTACATACCGAACCGTCCACCATCTGTCAAACTAACTATCAAACAAACCATCTAAATAAAAAAAATTAAAAACAACAATCTAACTAACCAACTATCTATCTATCTATCTATCTACCTATCCAACCAACCAATCTATCTATCTATCTATCTATCTATCTATCTATCTATCTATCTATCTATCTACCTACCTACCTTTTGGACACAGGAGCCAGTGCATTGGGTGAATAGCAGTTGGAGTTTTGGAGCTGTTCGTTTGGACGTCCTTCAGAGCAGGTGGTTTTATCTGTACGTCCATAGTTTGCAGTATTTATCTGAATCCTACTGTTTTCTACATGGAGATAAAAAATAGTAGTCCTTAAAGTAATCCATGTGATTCCATTTCTTGAAACAAAGTGAGAGATGTGGAAAAATCACTCACCACATTTCAAATAACTGTATCCACCGTGACAAGTCACACTTGTTACTGGAAGAAGGATGGAAAACATTTACACAGAGAAGGACATGATAAAGAACAGGAATTGGAGGAAGAGAGAAGAAGTCCAAACCTGCTGGGATGCAAATGTAGTTGGTAGTGTAGTACTTGTAGGTGCCAAAACATGGATCTTTTGGTGCCAGTCCTTGAGTGTTTAACTCACACTCTCTCAGTCCATTACACCTGTTTAAGGATAAAGACATATATAATATAATATAATATAATATAATATAATATAATATAATATAATATAATATAATATAATATAATATAATATAATAAGTAAGCTAAACACAGAGTAAGCAACTGAATCGTAATTCTACCCATAATTATTCCATCTGTAGTCACAAGCAAAAAGACAATGAAAAATATCTTACCGTTTGAAGATCGCAGGGACATCTATTGAACACTGAGTATTAGATGTTTCAGACGGTGGTCGTCCAACGCTGCAAATTTGGCTGCTTGTGCGGCCACAGGTTGCTGATTGTACACTGATCACCCCAGTATCTGAACAGAAGAAAAACATCATTATATAATGAATTACTGTTAAAACAACAACATCAACAACAACAATAGAATATAGTAAATAAATAATAATAATAATATATATAAAATTATATATAGATATATGTAAGTATAATAAATAATAAATAACTTTAGATTATTGTGACACATCTTACCACAACTGAGACGCTGGACAAACCCATCACATGTAATTACAGTCTCTGAAAAATTAAAGAGTTATTTGTAACAAGGTGAGATTAATAAACTATAGGGGAGAGAACAATAAACTCCAGATACTACATTAGAAAAATACTAAATAATAAAAATAATAAATAATAATAATAATAACATTCTGGCAACCACTAGATTCTGGGGATTATGTGTTTTTCCATGATCTAAATATTTACACATACAGTTGCCTTGTTTTGTGTGTGTTTTGCTTCCCATGTGCCTTCCTTGCCCTTATTTAATCCTTCCTGTTTCTGACATGATTATTGTGTTTCATTAGTTCCAGTTCCAGGTGTGTCTCGTCATCCCCTCGTCAAGTCCTGTGTATTTATAGTGAGTCCTATTCTGAGTTTCTCTGTCTGGTATTAAATATTCGTCTCACCCCAGTGCTATGTGTGCTTTTCTGGTGTTCAGTTCAATAAAGTTCTATGTTAATTGGAATCTCTTACGTCTCCTCGCTCCAGCACAGTAGGCACGCATGACAACAGTCTGTTTTCAATTAGATAATTAGATACTGTAAAACAGGCTTTATTAAGCACCACTGTTTTATTTTTTTCTTCAAATGGCTCATTAAACTCATCTGAAAGTAAATGGGTCAATTCCAAATAAGACTCTCCAATATTGAGAAAAGGGGGAAAAACACACACACACAAAAAAACACTATAGTTCAAAACTCATGTGCAAAGTTGTACTTTTTATGTTGGTTTTGTATTTCATATTACAAACATCATGAATTATTAATTCATAAATATTATGTTTTGGGGGAGTTGCGCCACATGACATTTTAAAACCTGAACTAACCTAATAATGCTAATAATAATAATTTAACAAACATATAGTGACATATTTACACCACAACCCACTCACACAATCAACAACTGTGACATTTAAATCTGGACTTCTTAGTCAAGTAAGCTTTGCTTAACTGCTTATTTTTGATATGGTTCATGGATAAATGAAATACCTGCAGATATCAGCAATCAGAAGTTCAGAAGCACCACTGTAAGAAAACAACAGAAGAGAAATTATTAAAATCCCTGTGCAATGCTAATCTTAAAGCCATTCACACTATTCTTAACTATATACTAACAGAGCTGTTCAAGTGTCTAAAAGTGCAACTATACATTAGTGTTCACATGGATCTGATTTTTCAATTCAATTAGATGAAAGAAACTTACAGGTAAGCAGGAGGACACTGAGAGAGAACATGGTTCTGCTGTTGCTGTCAAAAGTGTACATGTAGCTTTTGACTAGCTGATCCATATTTATACAGTCTGTTTTCTGGCAATTCAATCAGATAAAAATCAGCCTGCAAATGTTTCCTTGAACATCATTTAAAAGTAAAGACATCCGTGTAAACAATGTGATGTTGAGCATACACTGCCTGGAAAATTTCTTAGGAGTTAGTGCAAATATTTTCACATTAAAATTATAATTTGGAAAAAAAAAAAAATCTAAGAATTTATAGTATAGTCTAGTTTAGAGTATTTCAAAGAGGCTTATTGTGTAGAAAATGTTAACAATATTTACAGAAATTTGCCTTATTAATATTACAGTATACTAATTATACATATACTGTACATGTACAGTTATGGTATTTTGTATATGTATGTATGTAAAGTTATTGTACACTACACTAAAATTCTGATCACTTATTAGGTATTAATCTATAATAATTTATAAAGCATTAATTTATTACCTTTATTAGTATTACCAGGATTCCAGATGAGAACTGCCACATTTGTCTATATTTCATTTAGCATCTTTTGTTTTTTTTTTGTGGAATATTTTCTATTCATTTTATGTTGTTTATGTCACATAAACAGAATTAATTTATTGTCACGTGTTTTACTCTGAGGGTGGTTTTGTAACTCTGTGGACACATGGAGAGAACAAAAACATAATCATCATGTTACCTTCTATTGTACCACCTGTGTAATATCAGAACATTTACTGTAACTAAAAGATTTTAAAAAGCTCAGATTGGTATCTAACATCTTGTAAAGTTAGGGACTATAAATAAAATACTGGATACAGCCACCAAAACACCTGCCATAATGCCTGGAATATCATCACCACCATCACTGTACATTCTGGCAACCACTGTTTCCAGTTTTTCACATATTTACAGTGCAGGTGTTTTGTATGTTTAGTATTATCTTTATCCCTTACAGTCACATGGTAGATCTGACAAATATTATTAAAGGATCAATGTTTATACAGCTTTATCTTATTGAGGAACAGGCTTTATAAAACACCTTTTGTTCCTTTTAAAGGGGACCTATTATGCAAAATTCACTTTCACGTGTTGTTTGGACATAATTGTGTGTTGGCAGTGTGTACACAACCACCCTATAAAGATAAAAATCCACACATACTTTTTTTTTAAAAATCCCCATAAGTAATAAGCAGTGTCTCCCAACTACCTATTCTCAGCACTGCTGCTAATGTGATGTCACATTAGCCAAGAACCTCACCCACAAAAATCAAAACAAACTGTAAACATACCAAAAAAAACTCTATACAGTCCGGCATTGCTGCACGGACGATAATGTCTCCCAAGCGTTTAGGTGTTCTGTAGCTGGATATACACTGCCCGTCCAAAAAAAAAGTCACACACTCTAATATTTCGTTGGACTGCCTTTAGCTTTGATTGTGGCACACATTTGCCGTGGCATCATTTCGATAAGCTTCTGCAATGTCACAACATTTATTCCCGTCCAGAGTTGCATTAATTTTTCACCAGGATCTTGTATTGATGATGGGAGAGTCAGACCGCTGCGCAAAGTCTTCTCCAGCACATCCCAAAGATTCTCATTGGGGTCAAGGTCTGACTCTGGACTCTGTGGTGGCCAATCCATGTGTGAAAATGATGTTGCATGCTCACTGAACCACTCTTTCACAATTTGAGCCTGATGAATCCTGGCATTGTCATCTTGGAATATGCCCATGCCATCAGGGAAGAAAAAATGAATTGATGGAATAACCTGGTCATTCAGTTTATTCAGGTAGTCAGCTGACCTCATTCTCTGGGCACATAACATAATCATCCATGCAGTAATTATCCAATGGAAGGATCTTAACTATTTGCTTAGTTAAATCCAGGTGGTGACTTTTTTTTTGGACAGGCAGTGTATGTCTGAGCCACTGAAGACAAGGTGGATTAATTTTGTTTTTGAAAAAAATGCTCCCTCAACTTTACCGAAATTCGTTTATGTCTGCGTGAATCATTTACACCAGACTGCTTTGTGAATGAGGGTCAATATAAAGCAGGTTTTGCACAAAATTTGCTCCTGTCCTGAAGGATGAAGCAGTGCCAATTGTTTGTGATCCAGCTACACCTCCAGAAGAAGTAAACATCATGCGTTTGTTTTCCAAATTGCCTTTCTGAAAGAGCTTCTTGGCACTCTGTAGGGCTAATGTTGCTAAAGCTACCATTGTCTGTCTGTTTTCACTGATGCATCCTAAAATCCCTACCAAAAATAAAGTCAAACACTAAAATTATACAAAAAAATAAACACAAAAGCAACTTAAAAACGTCCAATGGCATGGAATTAGTCAAGCTCATAATCACAAGTGGGGCTTATAAAGTTTGTATGGCACCATGAGTTATTTTTTATCACGCCGTGCTCCCGTCTGTGTAATTCATAAAGTGCATTTATGCACAGTAAAATCAGATTACAGATAACAGGCTTGTACTAATAGTGGAGTGTTAATTTGCAAAGGCTAGCACTGGTATTGCCGGAGCTTGAGCTCTTGAAGCTCCGCCCTCTTCCCCGGAGCACCAGCTCATTTGCATTTAAAGGGAAAGACATGAAAATGGTGCGTTTTGGCTCATACACTAAAAGCGGCAATTTTAACAAGCTATAAAAAATTATCTGTGAGGTATTTTGAGTTAAAACTTCACATACACACTCTGGGGACATCAGAGACTTATTTTACATCTTGTGAAAAGGGGCATAATAGGTCCCTTTTAAGTCAGTCACTTTGGCATTGTGTTGAAGTTTCGACATTAGTGGTCGCACTTGGGAGCCTAGACACCTCTGACATCACTCAGAAAAGGCCAATGAAATTGGCAGCTTTTTGTGAGGTTATGGCCATAGATGCCTTGCTTGAGGCTCGTGTTCATTTTAAAAAGACCTTAAGTCACCCCAACTGCTTCCCGTTCCAGTCCTTCTTTGAAATTGTGAGTTTGCTACATGACAATGAGTATGGTCATGGCCCGATTATTGAAGAGTTTGTCATCTGGTGTGTAAAGGACAACTAAAACAAAGGACATGATCATAGATTTTAGAACTTGTGCTTCACGTTATGACACTATGATCATAAAAGACCAAGCAGTGGACTGTGTGGAAAGCTACAAATATCTTGGGACAGTCATAGGATCTAAACTGACCTTTGAAAAGAACTGTGAGACTGTATGTAAAAAAGGAGATCAGTGTCTGTTTCGTTTCAGAAAGCTGTCAAGATTTCACAATGATAAATCCATGATTTTTGATTCTATTTATTGAATCAATTATGTCATTCTCTCTTGTGTCATTGTTTGGAACTTTTTCTTTGAAGAACAAAAATTCTTTGAACCAAATTGTCAACTGGGCTAGTAAGATTATAGATGAATCACAACCTAACCTATCAGGTCTCTTCTCCAACCAGTTGCAGCGTAAGGTGAGTGCAATTATTAGAGATTGTTACCACCCTTTGCATGCTGAGTTTCAGCTTCATTCTGGTAGTCGGTTTGAGGGCCCTAGGTGGAGAACTAACTAAAATGGTTTTATTATACCTGCAGCAATAGAAATAATGAATAAAAATTGCAGCAGATGATATTCTTTGCTAGCATGGCACTTTATGCCTTTGGGGATGGGTGTGTGTGAAGGTACATTGTCATGACTTTTATATTATATTTTTTTTACCATGTTTATAGTATGTTGATGTTTCTATGGATTGTTTTAAGTATGGATTGCAGAATTACCTGTCTGCATAACAAATTTACCTTCAGGTACTAATAAAGAAACCTTGAACCAGGGAGGAAGGATCAGCTGATCCCTTAAAAATATTTTTAAAGTGAAAACATCCGGGGGGAAATAAGTGATGCTGGTGTTTTGTTTGTTTAGTATTTTCTGTATGCCTTACAGTCACATGCTAGATCTGACAAATATTATTAAAGTTGATCAATATTTATACAAGCCGTATCTTGTTGTGAAACAGGCTTTACAAAAAAACACTTCGTTCCATTTCAGTCCGTCACTTTGACATTGTATCGAAGTTCCAACACTAGGGGTCGCACTTGGGAGCCTAGACACCTCTGACATCATTGAGAAAATGCCAATGAAATTGGCAAGCTTTTTGTAAGTATATGGCCATAGGTGCGTTGCGCTCGAGGCTCACATTCTTTTTTAAAAGACTTTGAGTCACCCCAGCTGCTACCCATTCCAGTCCTTCTACTTCTATGTATGAGGCCACAGCAATGTGTGTCAGGGAAGAGCACGGGGAGGCGAGAATGCTTCCACCGGGTAAGTCCCCGATGACTTCTTGTTCTTCCCAAACTTCATGTCCTCCGATCAAGCTTCTGGATGAGCTTGAGAGCTTATCTCAAGATGAGTTAAATCACTTATTTGGAGCTCTCAGTGAGGATGGAACCATCCGAAGCTAAGTTTCAGTATGAGGCAGATGCTGAGATAGCAGCGGTGCTTGCCAGGGCTGCCAAGAGCATCGGGCTTGAGAAGACTCCTCCACCCTTCCCTGAATGCTCACGGCTGAACAATTGGTTTGTGGTTGCTGAGCACACCACTAAACCACAGCCAGCCCCAGTTCCTTTATTCCCGTAGGTTCACAAGGAGCTGACGAAATTGTGGAAGGGCCCCTTCTTGGCCAGGCCATGATACACCAGCTACTCTGCCCTATCATGTACAGCAGGCCAAAAGGTATCATGTTGGACGCAGTCTCTAAAACCGTTTGAGAAGGAGAGACTAGACTTCTCTCACTCTCCTTACTGCTGTTAAAATAGATTTGAAACTAGCAAGTTTAAAACAGTAACCCGAAGCAGTGTGGTTTTGCCGACAAACTGTGGCAGCGTTTTAAATTTGATATATGGTATTTTAAGCCCAAAGTACTGTGGGTAGAAAAACTGTTAAAAAGAGTATAACACAAAGCCTGACATAGCTTGGTTATTCTACTGGACTTGTGACATTGTAAAAAAATAATTACCATACGTACTCAATAAGACTTTGAAGATGGAAGAAATTATTGTTAAATACATTGCTAAACAGGACACTCGGGGAATGTTTGATGGAATAGAAAAGATTACTGATAAACCATGGCTATCTCTAAATTTGAAAACTATCCAAAAATACCTAGGAAAAAAAAAACGAAAAATTGCCAATGCACTCCAAGCAATTCTTGCATCGTACAAGGAGGAGAGTAGATGAGCTAGAGGCTGAAAATGAGAGACTCAGTTTCAGAGTAAATTCTACTAAAAAATTACCATGCAAGTGAAACAATATGGAAAGAAGAAAAGATCAGGATGCAGAATGAGATTACATGTCTTAGAACTAATAATAGCATGCTAAGATCATTTGTAGAAACATTATCCAACGAGTTGGAAGAAGCAATGCGCTTGTCAGTTTATGATAAAGAATTGCACAGTTAAGAAACACAGCAGTAAGACATTGTTAGGAGTATCACTGTGCAACCCAGTTCCAGAAATGCTAGATTTACAGGAAGATGAGAGTTGGAAACGAGATTCTGAGTCATTAAGTTATCAACAGATGCGGACAGAGTACACAGCTTCATTACTTGAGTAAAAGTACAGATACCCCTTGCTAAATTTTACTCAAGTACAAGTAAAAGTACTACAGACAGATGTCTACTTAAGTAAAAGTACTGAAGTACTTGTTTTTAAAAGTACTTTAGTATCAAGAGTACAAGAGTACATTTTCTAAATATTGCATTACTACTGCCGCAGTGCTTACATTTATGTACAGAAACGTCCTACATGGAGTTATGAAAAATTGGAGAATGTAAAAGGAATTGAAAATAAAATCAAGTCATTTTCATCTTTTTACCATGTTGCTTTATTTAACATTTCTTACTTGCGCACAATGGCAACGCTCTGCCAAACCTCTGCTAGAGTTTTAATGGAATTTTTTCACCCACATTTGAACCTGACTGTGTACACGCAGCATAGAAGAGAAAATAATAATTATTTAAGAAAATCAGCTAATTAGCTGTGTTTAGGTCAGCGTACAAAGAAGGAAAAATAAAATTCAGCTAATTTGAGTGACAGTATTAAAGGGTTAGTTCACCCAAAAATGAAAATTATGTCATTAATAACTCACCCTCATGTCGTTCCAAACCCGTGAGACCTCCGTTCATCTTCGGAACACAGTATAAGATATTTTAGATATAGTCCGAGAGCTTTCAGTCCCTCCATTGAGAATGTATGTACGGTATACTGTCCACGTCCAGAAAGGTAATAAAAACATCATCAAAGTAGTCCATGTGACATCAGAGGGTCCGTTAGAATTTTTTGAAGCATCGAAAATACATTTTGGTCCAAAACTAGCAAAAACTACGACTTTATTCAGCATTGTCTTCTCTTCCAGGTCTGTTGTGAGCGCGGGGGCGGGACTCGACAGATGGGGGTAGGGTTTTGGGCGGGTCAGAGGCAAGTTAAATACACATAAGTAAATACATAATACATAATTATTAATAAGAATTATTGTGATAATAATGAGACTTATTCATGTTTCTTTTTTCTTTATCTTTATTATAACAAATTTATTATTACATAAAAGGAAACAATGTGGTGCATGTAGAACATGTAACAAGAAATTTCATGTACTTAAAGTACATGGAAACACCTTCATGTTAAATACATGAGGTAAAGTACTTCATGTATTTAACATGAAGGCGGTTCTTGAACTGGTTCTTGACTAGAGAACAAGTCAATCTTTCGTTCGTTATCTGGCTCGGCTTGGTGTTCATCTTCAATTCTCTCTTCACAGCAGTTCAGTCAGTGTTTAAGTAAATGAATTACTTCGGGATATTGGTTTATTTGAATTCAGAGGGAGTGTCAGCCACATGAAAAAAGTTAACAGCTTAAGTCATTTGTGGATTAATGCTTATTGGAGACGCGAACCGTTTCTAACGATTCAGTTCGATTTGGTGAACTGGTTCAAGAAGATCCGGTTACATCGAGTGATTCGTTTGCGAACCGGATATCACTAAACTGCAGTGATGTGAACGCGCTCATAACAGACCCGGAAGAGAAGACAATGCTGAATAAAGTCGTAGTTTTTGCTGAATAAAGTCGTAGTTTTTAAAGAAAATACTTTCAGCTGAATAACACCATTCTCACACACACAATCTATGTGTGACAACTCTCTCTCTGTGTGTGTGTGTGTGTGTACTGTACTTCAATTCAATCAAAAGTCATGAAGTCTTTGGCGGATAGCTGAATGTGATTGCTGATAGGCTGTGTCCCAATCAGTGGCACCTGCACAATCCAATCACGTTTGAGAGGGAAACAACAAATTTCCGAGATTTTTCTTTTTTTTTCGTTTTTTTTTTTTTTTTTTTCCGTCGGACAAATTTTTTATCGGATAGGCGTTTCGTCCACACGGAATCCGGCATTTTGGAAGAGTGAAACCAATGTTTTTTGAAACCGGGTCCCAGACTGGATACATTTGAAAACGCCGCCTTTGCATTTTCGTGTGGACAGCGAATCCGTATATTTTCTGAAATGATGAAGTCATCAGCCCACGTCTCGCCCTAATCAGACACCGCTACATCACGTAATAGCAACAAAAACATAAACAAACATTGAACGATTGTCTTTTTATTAACTAACATTAACACAGATTAATAAATGTTTAGCTAAAATATTGGAATGGTTTTCTAAGCCGGAATGTCTGATTCAGTATGTGGATGATTTGTTGTTGCAAACAGCTACCATGGAAGAACATCTCAGTTTACTTGCAGAATTGCTTCAGTTACTGAAAAGGGCTGGATTAAAATTTAGTCCAGAACACATTCGCTCTGTGTATCCTTGACGACTGTGTAAACAATAACATTATGTGCATTGTACCCATAGATGTATAGGTAGATTCCCTATTCAGTCGCTCCAAGCACGTAGACAAGTCCACAATCTAAATAATAGGGAATCAACCTATTCATATCTATGGCTGTACCTGCATGAATGGTCACGTGACATGCATTTTAGGTTGTGTAGTGTAAACGGAGATCGTTTCTGAAATGCAGCAGAAAAGCCAGTGTAGACGAGGATCGTTTTCATTCTTAAAGGCCATTTTAAAACGAAAATGCACTAGAGTAAACGGGGCGTTAGGTGTAACCACAGTGACAGAATAGTCAATATGTTCTGGTGGCCAGGTATGGATAAGGATGTGATAGATTACTGTGCAAATTGTTTAACGTGTGCTCAAATTAATCCATCAGGGGTTAAAACGAAGGGCTCCTTAAAGGGTTAGTTCACCCAAAAATGAAAATTAGCCCATAAATTAATCACCTTCAAGTCATCCTAGGTGTATATGACTTTCTTCTTTCAGAAAAATCCAGTCGGAGTTATTTTAAAAATTGTGTTTGATCTTTTGAGCTGTTTAATGGCACTCAGTGGGTGTTGCAGTGCATCAGTCCAAGAGAAGTTAAACAAAAAGCACCCATCCATAAAAAAAAGCATCTCACACAGCTCCAGGGGGTGAACAAAGGCCTCCTGTAGCGAATCGATACAATTTTGTAAGAAAAATATCCATATTCAAAATGTAATAATCACTTTAATGTAGCTTGCACCAACAGTTGTACACAGAAGCAGCTCCGGGCTTATGACGTATGAGGTCAGTGTTGCGCATGGACCTACCTTTTTCTCGCCATGGGGGAACCATCAAAATCCACCAACAGGATCCCACCCATTCAGATTTTGAGACGATGCAATTATACTGTGATCAATAATCCTAAAGACACTTCTTGGGCCTTCTCTGCAGGGAATAGTTTTGATGGATTTGGTTGTTTCATGAGACAAATGTATGCTATGCTGTTGACTGTTTCAACACTAGTTTCAATGGGAAAAAATGTTTGAAAAGATTCTAAGCGTGGAAAAATTTGGGAATATTACAAGAGAATGTGTTGAAGGAAAGAAAGGAACTACCCAGATTTGTCACCCAGTTGCCATCAGGAGAATGGCGAGAAGTCGACACCGAATGTTGTAACAAAACTCAGTTTGGTTTTATCTGCGAGTGTGATGCCCTGGAGAAAAAAAAAACATTGTGTGGAGCACCACAGGCAAACTATGAGACATGCGAAATCAACCTAACTCATCTCCACAATAATTTCACCATGCATGATGGAGATTTAGTTATTGCTGACTCTGTTTGATTTGGGATGTAACTTTTAAAACTGCTGTTTGTGTTTGTATCTTCCTTATTATTTGTCAGTGCATTATGTTGTGCTGTATGTGTCCAATGGTGAAACGTCAAATTGCAGATAGTTCAATGATCGAAATTGGATGTTCCCATTGGCTGTGATGGTTCTTGATTACCCCTTCCAAACCCAATAAATATTTTCCTAATTTAACTAATTAAATCTTTCAACAAAAGACCCTGTGATAATTTTGCTCAAGGGAAACAGAGCTGTAACCAGTGTGCATGAGGTGTCGACCAAATGACGGGTAATATTCTCCAGTAGCCAGAGGGGAACAACCTAAGTCAGGGCTTCACAGCCACTGGGCACCTACCCAGGAGGGGAGGTGTGATCTGTGTAACCGGAGTGGATTTGATGCTTCTTTTGGGCCAAGAGCATCAAAGGGGGTACTGTAAGAAACTATAGTCTGCCCTGACCCAGCATTCACTTCAAGAGGTGTTTTAGAATATACTCATTCCCTACAAAGAGCTTAATTATTATAGAGATCATTCTTCCCAATGTAATATGTAAATAGTACCTCCTGAATGATACTTTGTCACGTATAGCATGGGAGCGGCAGTGGGCCATCAAGAACCCTCTTCAGACCAAAAGGGTACAATTGCTAGGGATTTCGGATAATCCCATCACCTTAACATTCGGTCATTCCCACCTGAAAGAATCCCAAAGATGTGGGAACGGAAGGCAATCACTATCATTGTTATCTGTAATATACATTCAAGATGAAACTTCATTTACATGTCTAGTTGGAAGATGAATGTAAGACAGTATAAAAAGTTTGGGCAGAGATCATTTGGAATTAATTCTGACTCCACTGAATCCGACGTGCTCAATGTATTTTCCCCACTTGAGGGGACAAGCATTCTCGTGCTGTACCATTGGCGGGCAGCTTCTGAGAACAACGCTCATTGGAGACTGCTGTGCAATGAAGCACCGGAGTTGGCTGGGTTGACAGAACGGCCGTCTGAGGGCACTGAGGATGATCAGGCACCATATACTGAGATGTGTACATCTCCTCCCCAGGGAGGTCTGCCCTCAAGGCCCTGACGCTCGTGGCTTCAGGACTAGGGTTGGGTACCGAACTCAGTACTTTTAAGGGTACTGACCGAATTCACGATAAATCAATCGGTGCCAAATTTCGGTACCTTAGAACGCATTTGGACGCATACGCTACAGAGAGAGAGAAAGAGAGATGCTGTGACGTGATGTCGTTCAAACAACACACAGGGCAAGCTGAAATGTTCTGAAGTGTGGTTACATTTCTAGGGCCATATGGTTTCTGTGAAAATGTGACGGGATCGCGGAGTCCATTTATATGCCATGCATATGAATACTGGTTTTGGTGAGGGGTGTGCGGTGATGGTGGAGGCATATAACCAGACGGTCCATCTGGGATGACCACTGGCCCATTGTCTGAACAAAATCATTGTCAGATGTTTCAAGTTGTTGCAGAAGCAATCTTTTAATCTCCAGGTCCTCCTGTGCAACAGCGTCAGAGGAGAGTTTCCTCTTTAGCTTCTCTCTTCTGTGATTAGTCAGAGTCTTTGGTGAAATTTTCGCATATCTGCAGACACAGAAACCTGTTCAACACTTTCTCCACTGGATATTAACAACTCTGTGCCTGTCTGTTCCGAGACCGCGACCTCTGGTCCTACATCGTGGGTCTTTATGCCCTCAGACAATGCAAGTGTGGCTGGAGATCCTCCCCAAACTGATTCTCAGAGTTGAAAGAACAGCTAGACCACACGTCCATGGCCACTTGTTCGACCAGAGTCAACCGATTGCTGCTAACAGATTCTTATGGCCTTTAGTTTGGTGGTAACGTGACCTGTGAACACAAAACACAACACAGTTATATAAAGGCACATGGACATACACACATACACACACACACACACACACACACACACACACACACACACACACACACACACACACACACACTCACACACACACTCACACATATATATAAATATACAGTATATATACAGTGCCCTCCATGAGTATTGGAACAGTAAAGACAAAATTGTTCTGTTTGCTGTGGAGTCAAGAAATCTGTAAATATGATTAAAAGATGAATATGAGACAAAACTACAGAATGTCACATTTAATTATTGGGTGATTTAACACAAAGATGTTTTAACAGCTAAGAAGATCAGCACTTTTAGAGTTTCATCTCCCTATCTGATGTGAGCATAAGGGATGTGAGCATAATGGCAAGTGATAAGAATTTCCTCCTAACCATAAAATTTGTGGGTTCAAGTCCAGAGCACTTTTCGAACTTTTCAGTCTCCTACTATCTGATGTGAGCATAAGGGATGTGAGCATAATGGGAAGGGGGAGGCGTGGCCTTGTGGTTAGAGAGTTCCTCCTAACCCTAAAGTTGTGGGTTCAAGTCTCGGTGCCGCCCATACACGGGACTGAGGTGGCCTGTAGCAAGGCACCGAACATGGTGCTGTTTGCCAGGGCGTAGGAGCAAGGCATAATGGGCTGCCCTGATTAACAGGGTGAATGTGTTCACGACTAAAAGTGTGTGGCACATTTTATTGGGTGATTTAAACACAAAGATGTTTTACCAGCTGAAGACAAGCATGAGGTGTGGAGTTTCATCTCCCTATCTGTGTGGCATAAGTGGATGTCAGCAATAGATGGGGGAGGGACATGGGGCTTTTTTGTTAGAGATTTCCTCTAACAGTTGGGTGGGGATTCAATTCTGAGTGCACAGGTTACACGCCTGATCCCTGAGCCAAGGCACCGAACACCCAAATCTGCTCCGGAGGCGAACCGAGCGGCTATCATAATGGGTGCCACAGATGTCCCACGTGTGGTTCAGGTCTGTTTGTTTTTTGGGTGAAATGCAGAGCACGAATTCTGAGCTGTCCATACTGGGCTGGATTTAAAGTTGCTAATTTGGTAAAACAGTGTGTCAAAGATGTCAATAATAAAATGTGACATTCTGTTAGTTTTGTCGAGATATTCATCTGTAATCAAATGATTTGCAATGTCGTTGACCTCCCCAGGCAGAGAAAGCAATTTGGTCTTTACTGTTCCAATACTTATGGAGGGCACGTATGTATGTATGTATGTATGTTATATATATATATATATATATATATAGATATATATATATATATATATATATAATAATGGGCCAGCACTTCTATGCACTCTTCCAGAGGGCCAGCACTTCTAGGCATTTGTGAGTAACCAAGATGCGCATTGAGCTCAAATGTGAGGTCCGTGCAGGAATGCATGCTTTCAATCATAGTTGAAGCAGTCACATGTGAAGCAGTCCCAACCTGCCAGATAATGATAACGTATGTGCAAAGTCCTGAGAGACGTTTTTCTGACACAAACTGGGGCTTTTTGAAGCACCTGCACAAAAGTAAGCAGTACCCGTGGAGACGGGCAATCTGTGTCTAAAAACACAACTTCGTCGTCCCTTTAAGGCAAGGAAATTTTTTTTTTTGAGGACCTAGTGGAAACCCACAGCTCTGAGAGGGGAGGGCGTCCAGCTGGCAGTCCTTTGAAACTATCAGACACAGCTGTCCTAAGCGATTATCATTGGCTATTGCAACGGACGAAAAGCAGCGGACCCCAAGCGCTTTGGTTTACACCTCATCCGCATGACACAATTATAACACTTCAGGCCAGTTTGTAGAATGGGGCAGAGCACAGTAAGACCACAGTGTTCAGGGGCTGTATTGCATTTCTATTACACAAAAACCTCATTTCTTAAGTACGGTTTATCACTTTTGTCGTTTAAATAAGTTTGCGTGTTCATTGACCTGTTATGGGAGTTAATTGCCACATGCACGTGTAATATGTTTTATATTGAAAACCAAATGAAACTAGCAAACATGATTCGTTTAATAAAGTAGAAGGTCATATGTCAATAGGGTTGTGAATGTGTTGCAAGTATCTGTTTACCTGTTTCAGTTTCAATAACTATCGCAAACATGTCTAGTGTTTTTTGTCTTTTCTGTATGCTATAACTGATATCTGCATGGAGCTATTTTTTCAGGCAAGATTTGTCAGTGAAAGATCCTAGCGGCCTCCCTCTTATGAATGTGATTAAACCTTGGTATTATACACACACATCCATGATTTATTTTATTTTTGGGTATACCATGTGTGAGAAACTAACCTATTACACTGTTCCATTCCAATTATTTTAGACTAATAAATTATGGTCTTAGTGAGTTTTTTTGTGAAATGTTTGATATTTCGTTTTGTTCTGGTGTAGCACATGTGGTACATCTGATAGACTGTCAGAATAGTGGGTATTTATTTTACTTTGTTTGGATTGGAAGGTATGTGTAACAAATTCTCATTCTAAGTATTTTCTCCTGCTTTATTAAAGATCTGATATCCTGACTTGTCTAGTTAAAGCCACATCCACTGTTTTATGTTTTTGCCCTCCGTACAAATCCCGATCCACCCGGCATTATTGTAAAATGAAGAGATAAAAAACAATGTTCGTTTCGGACATAAAGTATATCGCGAGATTTAGCATGTCTACAAGGGTGATGAAGGTTTGCATGTATCGTTTACCTGTTTCGTTCACTATGTTCCCAACATGTTGAGTTTTTTTTTCGTTTTTCTGTATGCGCATAGCTCAAATGTGGACGTAGTCCCAACAACCCACAAAACAATAAAACATTCACAATCTGAAACAGTCCCAACAAAAAAACAAGGCAAAACAAATCCAACACAGAAGTAAGCAGAGAGAGTGTTCTGAAAACACCGGGGCATTTTTAAGCCTGCACAGAAGTAAGCATTACACCGTTGAGACGGGGCAAACATTGATACTCAACATCCAACTCAATCCAACCATTAATTCATTTTTTTTGACAACCTATTTTAAAAGGACCCACAGCAAAGACAACAAGAGCGAGAGCAAGCGCAGGCCCATCTAAAAACAATCAGAAAACAGAAAAAATAACACAAAAAACATGTCAATTGCAACAAGAACCACAGCACCCAGCTTACACTATCCGATGACACCATATAACACTTCAGCCAGTTTGTAGAATGGGGCAAGCACAGTAAGAACACATTGTTCAGGGGCTGTTTGCATTTCTAGTACAAACCTCACATTGTCTATTTTTAGTACAAAACAAACCTCATTCTAAGGTACTGTTTATCACTGTCTTTATAATTTCTGTTTTCAACTGTATGTAAGTTAATGACCCACTGCACTGGAATGTTTTATAATTGAAAAGTTGACTTTTCAAATGAAAATAGCAACATGATTGTTTTAAAGTAAGATTTTCACTACCTTTTCCCAAAATACCTATTCCCAACACTTCTACTTTATTCCCAATACCTTCAATCCTAAGACAGCCAATCTTCACAAAACTTCTACTTTATTCCTAATACTGTCAATCCTAAGACAGTCTATGTCTACAAGAGCTACTTTTTTCAGGCTTTGAAAGATTTTTGTCCAGTATAAATCCCAGCATGCCTCTCCTATGAATATGATTAAACTTTTTGTAATATCACACACATATACATGTATTTTTATTTTTAATTTCATGTTGAGAAACTAACTTATTACACTGATCTGTGTAACAATTTCTTTTTCACTTATTTTAGATCTAATAAATTATGATTTGATTTATGAGTTTCTTTGTGAATCGTGTGATATTTCTGTTGTGTTCGGCTGTGTTGTTGTTAGCTGGATTTAGAATCAATGGACTATGATTTGATATGGATTTATCTGATCCTGACTATGTGATTTTCACATATTGGTGTATTTATTTTTTAGCTTTTCAAATGTGTATGGAAATGTGATGTAATAATTCTAATCTAATTACTTTTTTATTGTTGAGTGACATTTAAAAATATATATATATATCGTTTTTCTGCTCAGTACAAATCCGATCCACTCTGTTCTACCCTGGTTCTACCGTGAAAAGATCAGATATAAAAACAATTTGTTCACCCATCGGACATCGCCGGTATCGCGAGATTTCTTCTCTCGCGAGACGTTGTAGCGTAGCTCATGGTGTTAACATGGCTGCCGCCTGAAACTTCCATGCGGTATTTATTTGATCACAAAAACGTAATTGGGCTATCACAAATACTCGGTAGTTAATTCTATTGTATCATTTCAGACCTGGAATTTAAGTGTTAAGTGACGACCGTCCGAAGAAGCTGCCAGAATGCAACACGACGACGTGAGTAAAGCTTTTTAAGAAAAGCTGACGAAAATAACGTATCTAACGTTATATTTAACGTCACTGACAAACAAACAACACCGATGAATAAAATGTGATTCAGAATAAACAGGACGTGGTTGGACCAATAATAACTGAAAATAAGTCTTAAAACAATATTTCATTGGTTGTAATGTTTCTGTTTTAGCAGTAAAACACCGTCCGCTGTGAGCCTTTAGATTATTTTACTTCGTTCAACTCTGAATTTAATGTTTTGCACATTTTCAACATCTTTGACACTGTATAATCTGTCTTTTAAAGGTTATATGGGACCTTATCGGCAATAAGAGTTTCTGTTCCTACAAAGTAAAGTAAGTATATAATACTATAGCATTATATATACACACACCACACTGTTCAGAGTTGTATTTTTTAATAAATGTATTTGGACGAACACGACATCTAACTGTTTGATTTCTTGTCCTCGTTGAAACGAAAACTCAGCAGTTCTGTCGAAATGAATACAACATCACAGGCCTTTGCAATCGCAGCTCGTGTCCTCTCGCCAACAGCCAGTACGAGACAATAAAAAAATAAAAATTCAAAAAATCACAAAATCAATAAATGCACACATCACCTTTTCACAAAACGAGAGAGACATACGTTTCAGTGCATTCATTTCTTGACATGTTTCCCTAGGCCTGTGTTATCTCTACATGAAAGTTATTGAGAGAGCAGCATTCCCAGCTCGCATGTGGGAGAAGGTATGAGAACCAAAACGAGAGAGACATGTTGATCATTTGATGTGATCCGCATTGAAATGTTTAATGACTCTTTTTCAGGTGAAACTTGATAGAAACTATGCAAAGGCTTTGGAGCAGATCGACGAGAACCTCATCTACTGGCCGAGGTTCATCCGACACAAGTGCAAGCAGCGCTTGACGAAGATCACACAGTATCTCATTCGGATCCGCAAACTCAGCATTTGCTGCTGTTTTTACATTTCTTTGTGGGAACTGATACATTTTTATTGTTAGGATTGTTTAATGAATGGAAAGTTGAAAAGAACAGCATTTATTTAATTTAATAAAACCCAGCTTTCTGTATATATTCTCTTACATGGTGCCTCTCTTTTTTTCATTTCCAGGAGAAAATTGGTTCCACTCAGTAGAAAAGTAGAGAGACGAGAAAAGAGGAGAGAGGTGGGTGATGTACTGATCATACATGCATTCCTGAATATAACACCGCCTTTGTATTTTTATTTTGTTTGAGCGTTTATGTAGACCTACCTTTTACCTTTTCTTTTAATAACTTCTCACGTTGGATCAAATGCGAAGTTGAATTTGTGTGGTATTTACTCCTTTATTTTCTTCTCACCAACAGGAAAAGGCTCTTATTGCTGCTCAGTTGGAAAATGCCATAGAAAAAGAACTGCTAGACCGTCTAAAACAAGGAACTGTGAGTGCATCTTTGGCACATCTCTTTCCTGCTTTTGTGTCAGATAAGTGATTTACATTTAAAGTTTTCATTTTTCCTTTATTTAGTATGGAGACATATACAACTTCCCCATCCACGCCTTTGATAAAGCTATGGAAAAACAGGAAGAGGACACTGAATCGGAGGAAGAGGAGGAGGAAGATGAAGAGGTATTAACTTTATTTTCCTGTTAGCTTAGTTTTTCCTAAAATATGTCTATTACAGGACAAAAATGTAAAAAAAAATTGGGGTCAGTATTCATTGGTTTTTTTTTTTTTTTGTGTGTGTGTGTTTTTGAAAGAAGTCTCATGTTCGTCAAGGCTGCATTTATTTGATAAAAAAAAACATACAGTAATATTATGAAATTAACACAATGTAAATAAAATAACTTGTCTTTTTTATATATATTTTAAGATGTAATTTATTTCTGTGATGCCAAAGCTGAATATTCAGCAGTATTTACTAGTCTTCAGTGTCAACAATCCTTCTGTGCGGCTTAATATTTTTGTAGAATCCCTGAAACTTTTTTTTTTTTCAATATTCTTTGAATATAATTTTCTGAAGAACAGCATTTATTTGAAATAAAAAATATTTTGTAACTTTACTGTCACTTTACGTAATGCTTCCTTGCTGAATACAATTACTAAAAGATCCCAAACTTTTGAACAGTATTGTTTGTTAATGGTACAGATTTTGTGGTAGACTTCTGCAGGGTTTGATTGACCGGGAGAACTTGTGCACACTCTTAGATGGGCTTAATATTAATAAATATTGTTATTTAAATATTTATGTCGTCTTGTTTATGTCTTTCAGGAATCTGGGACGAGAGAGTTTGTTGCTGAGGATGAGTTTGAAGAGAGTGATCTCAGTGATTTTGAGGTAATATTTTACAACATTAATCTAAATTACATAAAATAAAAAAAAGTTTTATATCTCAAAGAGTGATTATTACTTCAACCCTGATCATGCTTTACAGGATATGAACAACCTGAAGGGCAGCAGTGATGAAGAAGAGGATGATGAAGAGGTCTCCAGTGAGGAAGAGGAGACTGAAGAAGAGTTAGAGGAAGAAAAGACCAAGGCCAAATCAAAAGGAAAGGCTCCACTCAAAGGCCCAATCAGGAAAAAACGGGCCTATGTGGAGATAGAATATGAGCAAGAGACAGAACCAGCTCAGAAAAGTAAGGCCACATAGAGACTGAACTGCTGATCACACCAGAATAACTCTGCTGTGTGTGGAACATTTCCAAATCATGGATGCTGATCTTTGATATAACACCTCTTTTCAATAACAGTGTACACTGGTGTGTGTACGTGTGTCTGTACACTCCTGTCCACATCTCTAATGTGGGATTGTTTGTACATTGAACTGTCTCATCTGTACTTATGCTGTTGCAAGCATAAGTGTTTTTTAAAAATGTTCCATTATGTACTTTTGTCTCCTCTTACACCCATTCACATAAAAAAAACTATATTAAAAATCACACACACACATAAAAAAAAACTCTTTATATTTACACTCTCTTGTTCTAATGGGGGGAAAAAATAATTTATATGTTTAGTATTTGAATGCATGTTTTACTTGGATCGTCTTTTACATCTCATGCACCCACCAGCATACACGGCAGACCCCTAGAAAACATTTCTATTGTTTATGGTTTAACTGCCCTCATTGATAATGCTGTTAGTCACACAAATGCACATCCTTTCAAAACACTCCAAAGAAAATGTATAAGCAAGGGTATTTTTTTTTTTGTCCAAAGTGATATAGTTTTAGTTTCATATGGAAAATGCCTCAAATATATCAGATATATACATGAGAAATTTTCTTTTACCTCAATTAATGCTAAATAATATCCAGTGTGAGTAAATCACTTGATTATTGTGGGTAAAAAGCAAACTAGCACATCAAACATGTTCTGCTACAAGCGTCATCTGATCTTCTTAAAACCTTCTAATGTTTGATAGCGCTGGTGTGTGTTACTGTAGTGAAATCGAATCGTGAGCAGGCATTTTCAACAAGGGCTGAAACCTTTGCTTAACTACCTCAACCTCAAGAAAACCTTCATCAACAGTTGTATGCATAATGAACTCTTAAAAGTAGGATGCAATACTCCAGAAATGTGCCGGTTTTACAGCATGTTCAAATCTGCCCGCAAATCAAAGTCTCTTTGGATAATTATAATTTTTATTTAAAAAAAAAAAAAAAAAAAAAATTACACTTATATCCCAAATACAAAATACAGATATTACTATGTTCACAGTGAACTGCTCACTGAATCAGATTCTACCGAGCCAACTTCTCCTCCAAAAGTGGCAAATACCCTGACAGCTTATTGACACAGTGGTGCTGCAGTGACTTTCTGGATACACTTCAACACAGGTTCAGAAACACAACTGCTGTCAAGCTCTCTCAGAAGACTCTGTAGAAAAAGGTGAAATGAGACAAAAGGAACAAACAGTAGGTGGCTTCAAACTGCATGCAATATGAGAGTAACAAGATGCTTTTACCATTTCATAAAAGCTTTGGAAGCACGATGAAGTTTTAATAAAATTTGCCATTTTTATAACTTTCACTTGCAAACTTTCAACTGTATGATAAAAGAAATATAAGATAATAGTTTTTACCACTTTGGCTGAAATTCTTTTTTTATATAACCACAAAATTCAGTAGAAAATATGATAATGGTCATTCTCACCTGTAGTTTTCCCTTTGAGCAGTGGTCGAGCAGCAGTAAACAGTGGGATGCTTGGGTCATGAGCTGCTCTTTCAGCTGAGGGGGTAATGACTCTGATGAGACGTCAACCAGAAACCTCAGAAGACTCTGAGCTAGTGAACCCATCCTCCTCTCCATGCTAGAAATAAACATAAAAACACACAATGTATTAGCACGAAAAAAAGTGGAAGCATGTAAACCTGATTTAAAAAGTAATTTTCATGTAGTTGCACTGAAGTACTGATGTTTTATAGTGCTATGAATGGTCACCGTGGCCAAGCAATCTGTAGAGTTTTTTGCAGAGCATCCAGGATACTCAGTCTGGCTTTCTCCTCTGGAGCATCTGGGACCTCCAAGTATCCCACAATCACCCTCTCCAGCCTCTTCAGGTGACGAACGATTACTATACCCATCCTATGAGATAACGACATGACAAACTGGAACATCAGAGTAGCTATGGATGAGTAATATTACAACAATTATGCTAATCAAGTTTGTTAAGAATATTCAAAATGAACAGCATAGTAATAAATATATCAATATGAAATGAATCGGTAAATTTTACTTTTTTCAGAGACAAAAGGCTTTGCTACCAGCAACAGACAGTGACATAATGGCTGTTTGACTATTAATTAACATTAAAGGAATAGTTCACTCAAAAAATATTCTAACAAGCAAAAAATAATCATCAAATATGGTAATTAAATGGAAGCTTGCTTGACGGTTGATAAACAATGAGGTTGTTCTTGTGTGTCAAATACAATTGCACTTCCATTCGCCATATTTGATGAGCTCTATGAATGTGCATTGATCAATATTTAAATGTGAATAAAAGCCTAAATTAAATCTGTTCATCATAAAAAGTGATTGTGTCTCTTCAGAAGACTTGGGATTAAAATCTTCAATTCATATGGATTACTTTTACAATGTCTTTATAAACATTTTAAAGCTTGCAATATTGGTTATGTGGACTTTTCAACGGACAAAAATGATGAGAGAATATTAAAAAAATACTGTGTATCGAAGATTAACAAAAGTTTTATGGGTTTGGATCGACATGAGATTGAGTAAATGATTATTATCTCTTATCTCTGGTAAGACATCAGCTGAAATCGAAAGCTATCATGAGTTAGTTAGCTAGTGTCACAGAATTTACATGCTTCGTCTTCAGGGTAATCATTATATCAGAACTCCTGAAATCAATAATACTGAGAAGGCCACTTAAGTTATTTAGGCCTCACCTCTCAATAAATAAGACAAGATTTTTGGCATATACACGACGAAGGTCAAGCTTGTGCTCCATTTCCATGTATGTTAAGATGTGCCGTAGCACATCGTCAAAGCGAGTTGGTTTGCGCGGTAAACCTGAGTGGACTGGAGGTTTCTCAAGGACTGACAGCAAGTCTAGAAGGCAGGGCAGCACAACCTGAAAATAACAGACAATAAGGTGAGATACATAATGAAAACTAAACATCTGCATTCAAGAACACACATGGACTGTGTGAGTGAAAGCCTCACCTGTATGAGTACAGCTTCAGATGTGTGTAAGTGACTGAAGAGAGCGTGATAGAGCACCTGAGCTCGGTTGAACTGCCTCAGATCAGCAGCTGGCTAAGAAAGAAGAAGATCAAATGAACACACATTTCAAATACATATATTTAAAAAAAACACTGGTTTATAATGTCCTCCAGGATTTGATGTGTTGCTTATGAATGTCAGGAGCACAATAAAAGTGACTCAAATTCAGAGACACAATGATCTTTGAGGGCAGATGTACAGTTAAAGACACAATGTTCAGGATTTAAATACAAGTATATATATCACTAACATTGCTCTCAGCTGCCATCAACTCATTTCATTGCACTTCAATGCATTCTGGGATTGCCCTTTGCATTCATATTAGCAATGCATTTATGATGTCTTAATATGCTGATGATATGTAGGCAGTGTATTTTTTTATATGTATTATTTTTTTTTTTGTAGACAGCTGTGGGGGGCAAAATATTTATAAAAATGACTTACCACATTGAGAACAATGTGATGCAGGCAGTGCACACCCAATACTTTGTTTTCTGTGTGATAATCATCAGATATCAGCAGAGATGGAGGAAACACCTTCTCCAAATACTCAGTTAACCAGGGTCGCCCAACCTGCACCAGCACCCAGGAGAACACATGCTTCACTGCCTGGTTACGCTTCCAGCGCTCCCTGAACAAAGGACAAGATTGAGTGCATTTAATACCATATTTAATATCATCTTAAAAAGTGGCTTATGACGAATCAGTTGTGTAAACATTATGTGTAGACATTTTAAATAAGGTGTTTGGGCTATTTGTGTTTAATGCAGTGTTATGTGTGTCTGAGTGCCTGTTTTTGTGTGTACCTGCCTAGGGACTGCGAATGCAAATTAGCAATGTTGCTCTAATCTGGCTTGTATACATTTTGTATTTAATACTAATGTTCATTAACATGCATTTTCCCTATCAAATAAATAAACAAATCAAATATTAGTATGTGCTCTTTGGTCATTTCTGTGTTGTAATTTAAGGAAGAAATAGCAGAAATTCAGAATTTCAACTATTCTGACGATGTCTTTCATACTTTTCTGGACCTTGACACTGTTAGTTATTTGGCAGTCTATGGGACAGTCACAAGCCTCCCGGTTTCAAAACAAAAAATCTTTTACTGTTTTCCGAAGATGAACAAAGTTTTTTATGGGTTTGGAACGACATGGGGGTAAGTGATAAATGACAAAATTTTCATTTTGAGGTGGAGTAACCCTTTAAACCAGGGTTATTCAAATCTTGCCCTGGAGGGCCAATCACTGCAGAGTTTGGCTCCAACCCTAGTCAAACACACCTGAGCATGCTAATCAATGTTTTTGGGATCATTAGAAAATCACAGGCAAGTGACTTTGATCAGGGTTGGAGCCAAACTCTGCACCGCATTGGCCCTCCAGGGCAAGATTTGAATAACCCTGCTTTAAACCATGCTTTTGATGTGTGTATTTACTCAGAAACATCTAAGTAAATAATATAATAGATTCCATGTAGACACCATATCTACATAATTATTAATGCAGCACAGCCAGCACTCATCTGAAAACAGAGACTTCAGTACTTGGTACACAATACACAATGCATTTGAGTTGAAAATGAACTCCAGTCCAGATGTAACAAAATCACATGTAACTAAACCTTACCACAAAAGCAATAATTAAACGGTGTAAATACAGCTGGAAAACAGCAAAATATATAGCTAAATAAATAAATAAAATAAAATATATCTAACTTATTATTTATTCATGCCCCAGAGCATGATGGGAAAACCAGTATCAGAAAAGTTGAGTAGGTTTTACTTAATTTGTCAATTTGTTAATCAATAAACATTATTTATGCTTTAATTTACTAAAGTACTAAAAGAATTGACTTTGTTCTGGTTTTGTTTTTTATTATTGACTGCAATAACTTTTTCATGTACAAATATTTTTTTTCTGTATTATTTACTTCAGAGGATCATTTTATATATATATATATATATATATATATATATATATATATATATATATATATATATAGTCTTACATGATATGATGTCAATATATGTCTTCAATGTACTGCATAATAGCAGTTGACCCAGTCTACTTATAAAATAGCTTTGCACGGCCAACTTCCTTTAAAATATACATAGTTTTTGCAAAGCTTAAAAGCCAATGCTGTGACTTTTTGTTAACTTACTTGGTTAACTCTGGCTGCAGCGCGTCCAGGACTGGCCCCAGAGCTCCTTTCTGCTCCTGCTCAGGTCTCCCGGACAGCATCTCCTGCACTGAGCTGCTGTCTGTCAGGGCCACAGCTGCTGCTAGCAGCTCACGAGCGCTCCTTCTGGAGGCTGCACTGGTCCAAGGCTGCTCCAGCAGGTGCGTGATGGAGAAGATACAGAAGGTGGGGGCAAGTGTGCGAGCCAGAGACCTGACAGCTGGACTGTTTTGATCCTCCAGCGCTTTCTGAATCTGCACAGACAACGCGAGTAGCACGGTACTAACAGCCTGAGCTCTGGCCGGTATGTCCGCGTAACTCTTGGCACATAAAGCGCCGCTGTCTGTGTCGCATGGTGGCAGGGCAGCGTGGCGGGTGAATGAGTTCACTAAGCCCAAATACTGGCCTCGTAGCTCATCGCTGAGCTCGGGAAAGAGGCGGTCGAGCGGTGCGCGCGCAAGCAGACCTGCGGTCTCCTCCAGGATGCGCGCGCGTCTCTCCGGCGCGTCCTCCGCCTCGAAGCGCTCACGAATGCGGCTGAAAGCAGCGAGCACGGAGCACGAACCAGCCTCATCTCCGATTCTCATCTCCTGAAGAACGTGCGCCACGTCCATCGCGCTGCTTTACAACATTCGTAGACCGCAGAGAAATATACAGATCACGAGACAGAAGTGATAACAGCGGCTCCAGACCGCGGGTCTCTGTAACACGGCCTTGACAGCTCTAGCCTGTCTGAGGAATCATTTCAATCATTCAGTTTTACTCCGTGTACTAAAAAACAGCGTAACGTTATATGGGAACTATTTACCTATAAATACTTCTTATTTAGACAGGGCCCTGCGGGTTTTTTAAAACTGCAACCATGAAACATTTCCCCAGAAACCCGAATTCTTCTTCTTCATCTTTTTAGTTTACCGGAGGTTGGCATCCAGCTTATAGCTGCATTACCGCCCCCTTCTGCTCCGGTAGATAAAAATGTTAAAACAAAGTTCAATCTGTTCCCTCTTTTTCCTACTAACTTTTATATAGGCTACCACACACACACACACACACACACACACACACACACACACACACACACACACACACACACACATCATACTCTAATTATCCATCAAATCCGGTTTAAAACTCCTGCTTCTCTTAAAAATGTCACCAATATTCTGCTCAATGTCTTAATTACCATGCACAGTAACCCTTTTAACATGATCTCCAGTGCCCCAATCTCCCTCAGCTTATTCATCATGCTTCATATCTATATATCTCTTACAAATCATGATTATGTGCTGCACTGATTGGTCTGATCACCTGTCAATCAAACACCCTGCGAAGGGTCAGTACAGAAATTTCACAAGCGTGATGATTGTCTGGTTTAATTAAATGCTTGTTCACAATAAGGCCACGAATGTGCGGTTAAATAAAATGGTTTGTGATGAGGCATGATTACATCATTATAGGTTCTGATCAAAATTAAATCAAAATGTATTTATTCCATTGTCTCCATTTTCAATTTAAATGAAATGGTGCACTTATGTTGGTGATGTGATTTTTTATATATATATATATATATATATAAAAAATGTTTATAAAGTGTTTGTTCGTGAAAATTCTGTAAAAGTTTAATAAAATATGGTTTAAATTGTTTTTTGTTGTTGCTGATTATATGAAATGTATTGTTTCTTGATCTCTTTTTAACAATATGAGGTCTTTGTGTCATTTGTGTTTCATTCGACCACTCATCATGTGGTGCAACCAATTAAAGCAATAATAACTGCATTAAATAAAAATAAAAATATCTCATGTGGCTGAAATATGAATCACTGCTACGGTACGCTTAAGTGAATGGTATTTTTAAAACATTTTTATCTGTTTTATGCGATTTACAGGAAAAATAAATCTGTTAACTACATTTAAGAAGGCAACTCTGAAATTATAGAACAAAAATATTACATTATTTACAAAGATGCAAAATAAATGCAAATTGTTTCTAAACACTGTGAACTTGTAAAAAATATTAAGCAAATTAATGAATTATAATATAAATCATGGTCGCACCACATGACAAATTTTAAGGCTACGGTCAATTCATCTAGTAAAAATGGTAAAAATCACTTATTTAAATTTTTTTATTTGAATTTACGTGTACACTGTGTTTTTAATGCTTGAACACTTGCAATATATATATATATATATATATATATATATATATATATATATATCTATATATATATATATATATATATATATAATATTTATGAAATAAAATAAAAAGTGTACTTATAGAGAGTACACTTTCAAGACTCTTTCACACACTTAATAAAAAGTGCACTTTACAATAATGAAAAATAAAAAGTTTTACTTTTATATACATTTTAAATAAATAAGTTTTAATCATCTTTTGTCTTGCGTTGAATTATTGACCATCATACTGAAGCACGTGTTAAGTACTTGGTTATTATTTTAACTGTAATGTATTATACAACATAATATAAAAAAAAAAAAAAAATACACAAAACATTCAACAAAAAAACCGGTTATTAAGTTAAAATAGGTTTCTAAGTAGTTATTGAACTTGAAGCTATATCAATTAATTCATCCACCACATGCCCTTCCCTTTGTCTGTAGAAACTGATCTTCTACCCATTACATTCAATAATATTTGATGCATATCAAAAAGAAATTAACGATGTATCACAGGAGGCACAAAAGAAGTTGGCATCCCCCTCACAATGGATTATTTCTTCAATACTGATGTACGATCCTACCTTCACATGCACAAGTCTTGCAAGGTTTGAAACATCACAATGAAAACCATCAAATCAAGTTGACCAATTAGGCCTGTTTATTTCATTCAAACCCACAAACATGAAAAGAGACAGGATAAACAACACTATATGTCACACTAACCACTTGTACACAAAAATGTGATCATAGTGAAGGATAGGGAATGTAGCAATATTAATCTTTTCAAAACTTTTGAATCAGGGCTGCTCGTAGGTCCCGATGATTTGTTGGCCAGTTCCTTTATAAGTGTGTTTGCATTACTCTTCAGTGTCCTCCTCACTTTCATCACTCAGAGGGAATTCTCTGTACTCGCGCTGTGTGTTGTAGTTCTTCACATGCATTGGACACTCCTGATTTATTATAGCTTGAGAAACAAGTGTCATGTGTCATTACAAAGCATTTGTAAACATACTACTGATAAAGACATCCAATTCAGTGACACTTGTGTTTCTCACCATCTTCTCCTCCCGAACAGCAGGATTTTTGAGGAAGAAGCAAAGGGGTGCGTACAGGATGTTGATAATGCCGATGATCACCATGAGATTGGGGAAGCCTATGGCTCTTACTATGGCCCCTCCAGTCGATGGACCTGCAGCAGGAACGAACGCACCAAGAAGGAAGAGTCAGTTTGGCTCCTGGAGCTCTTGGGGTGAGCTAACACTAAGTTTTGACCAGAAAATAGATTTAAATTGTGACACTTTATTCCAATACAAATGCAGTAAGAGAAATTACCAATAGCAAATCCCATGCAGAGTGCCACATCAGCAATAGCGTACACGCTTCCGTAGACAGACATATGCCGGATATCCACTAGGTAACCCATTATAGCCATCATAGATGAATCAACCATTCCTAAAAGCACAAATAATTAAAGCAGAGTTGCATATGTTATACAGTGTACTACAGTTATGTATCTTGAAGACAAAGTTTATTCCAAAATGAAAATTATGTCTGTTTACTCTTCTGTGGAACACAACAAAAGACTTTTTAAATTTGGATTTTGCCTATACAATGAAAAGCAAAGGGGTCTAAGATAATTTTTTTTTAAAGAAACTCATACAGGTTTGGAAACAGCATGAAGGTGAGTAAATGATGAAAGAATTTTCATTTTGGGATCATTCCTCTTAATATTGCATGATAAATAATTGAATAATATTCACCAATAGCAAATCCCAGTCCTCCATTGGGACCAATAAGCCCATAGATGTCTTTGGCAAAGGGAACCTACAACAAATGCATATAATGTTACAATAACAACAGCCATTTTTCAAAATACTCTACCTATTAAAATTTCTAATTTTTAAGAATTAATAATCTTTTGAAAAAAAACTCTAAATCTCACCAATAAAAAACAAAAATAATAAAAAATATCAGTAAAAAACAGTAATATTGTGAAATATTACTACAATTTAAAACAGCTGTTTTGTATTTTAAAATATTTTAAAATATTATTTATTCCTGTGATTCAAAGCTGAATTTTCAGCATCATTACTCCAGTCTTCAGTGTCACCTGATCATTCAGAAATCATTCTGATATGCTGATTTGATGCATTTATCATTATATACATACACACACACACACACACACACACACACACACACACACACACACACACACACACACACACACATACATAAAGATATAGATATAGATATAGATATAGATATAGATATAGATATATAATATTTTTGTGAAAACCATGATTCATTGTCAGGATTTTTTGATGAATAGAAAGTTCAAGAGAATTGCATGTATTTGAAATATACATCATTTGTAACATTATAAGTGTCTTTACCTTCACTTTTGATCAATTCAATACATCCTTGACAAATAAAATTATTAATTTCTCTCTAAGAAAACGTACAGATTTTGAACCGTATTGTATTTGTTTTTTACATAGTTCAAGCAAGCATAAGCCAAGTTGTAATTTGCAATGCAACATGATTTTAAGAGAGTTTGTGATACTCACACAGAGCAGACTGATGCCGACTATAAGCATGCCAATCATGGAGCACAACCACCTAAAACAGAGAAGCATTTCTAAATGATGCAGCTCTTGTCTCTGTAGACACAGCTTTTATCTACCAAAATGACTTGTACATGTGCTTTTCAATTAATTTATTTTGGGACATGCTAGAAAATGTATTACCTTCCCATTTTATTGGCAAGTATACCAAACAGATTGGTCCCAATGAGGTAAGAAACACTGGCTGGTAGGAAAGCCATACCTGCAAAACCAGTGGCCATGATCAGCTCAGTCAACAGAACCACAGAAAAGATAAGCAAATAAAACACAGTCATAATGTTTAACAGGGTCTGAAGAACCATCGGAAGCCTCTTAACTGGCTTCTTCCGGCTCAATATCAGTTGACTTAAGTATACAGAAAAACCTCAGATCTTCTCAAGAAGCCACGTTTTAGTCCTCTCTGAGGAGGTATCTATCTAGTGACAAAATAGTTCTGAATAAAAAGTGAACTACTTTAACATCACATTTCTGTGAGAGAGGAAACAAACAGGAATTAAATAAAATGACTTAAATAAGCAGGAAGTGAATTTGTTTCAATCACATTTTAATGACTTGGAATAATCTAGTTTCTTACCAAGCTGCCATTTTGGCGAGCACATTGTCTGCATCATCCAGATGGGAAGAGTGGGCTCTAAAATAGCTACCCCCATGTTTGCAAAGCACAACGACCCTGTAATTATATACAGGAACCATAATCTTACTCATCATTCACTCAACACAGCTGCTCATCCGCTTCATTTACAAATCGTTTTAGTTGTTCACATCAAAACATTCGGCCGTGATTATATGGAGGCCTACATGTAATTACAGAAACAGCTACTACACCTCCACGACAACTTTTCAAACTGGTTTGACTGTGGGCAGGATTTGAGGATGTATTTGATTTTATTTATTTACACACACACCTGCACTAATGAGTATGTAGGGATCCTTCAGCAGGGTGAGTAATGGTGTTCCTTCCACGCTCTGAACAGAAGACACATGACAATCACTCGGGCTCCTCATAGTGACACTAACGCAAGCTTTTCTTATCTTTTATTAACTTTCATAACTCACATTTTGTTAAATGAACACTACTCACCCCTGGAGATATTTTTGAGGGCTGAAGGATGCAGAGCTGGAGGGCTGGTGTTGAAATTGGGTATCGAAAACAATTTGATGAATCGTTGAATGAAATGTTACTCAATGAATTTTAAAGGGCAAAAGCTTTACTAATATCTTACCTCCATCAAACAAAGCCAAGAAGGCAAGGACGAGGAATGGAGAACTTTTACCAACAAACTCATACATGACACTACCGAATGGCGCTCCAACTGAAAAGAGTACATTTTCCAGTGTTAAAATTGTCATTTGTGGCACACATTTGGTTAAATTCATTTAGGTATTGCTGGCGATCTCCAGCTGACGTTACTTTACATTGTTGTATTGTAATGTAAAGCACATTAGAGGAACTTACTGAGCACTCCCATGGCAAGTCCTCCCAATGCGATTCCCATGGCAATGCCTCTCTCATTGTCATCTGTGTACACAGTTGCTAACATTCCCAGACCTACAGAATTACACAGTCAATTTTATCATAAATACACTACAGCTAAAAAGTTTGGGGTCAGTGAGGTTTTTCGAGAGAAATAATACTTTTATTAATCATGGATGCATTTAATTAATCAAAAGTGACAGTAAAGACATTCATAATGTTACAATAAATGCTGTTCTTTTAAACTTTTTATTAGTCAAAGAATCCTGAAAAGAATATCGCAGTTTGCACATAAGCAGCTCAACTGTTTTCAACATTGATAATAATCAGAAATGTTTCTTGAGCAGCAAGTCATCATGTCAGAATGATTTCTGAAAGATCTCGTGACACTGAAGCCTGGCTAGTGATGCTGAAAATTCAGTTATGCATCACAGGAATAAATTACATTTTAAAGTATATTACAGTTGTAATAATGAGTTGTAATAATATTTTGCACTATTCCTATGTCAAGCATGCTAATTCACACTTATCCCATTATACCTGCCACAGAGGAAAATGATGATCCAATTCCCTGCAATGAGCGGGCCAAAAACAGCAGCGCGTATGTCCCTGAGAAGGCAAACACTGCAGAGAAAGCATTCAAAGTCAGAGTCTACCTCATTTCATTTCTAGCCAAATAAAGTGAAACGAACAAAAATATATTGAAAATCTCACTCGGTGGCTCACAGTAGTGTCTTCAAACAAATTTATGAACAATCATTTTCATATTGTTGTTCCAACATAGTTAATCCTACACAATAATGTTCATATACAAAAGTCAACATTTGATTATATTTTGTTAACGTTAAGCATGATAAACACTGAGTCACCACTTGATTTTCAGTTTAAAATTTGGGTCCTCAAGCAAAAACATCTGAGAACATCTGAGAGACTTTAATAGTCATAATAAAATAGTTCAGATGACACACAACATAAAATAATAAAAGGGATTTCTAATCATGCATTGAATAGGGTTACCATTTAAAGATTTTTCAGCCAGTGGAATAACTTTGGCTGGATTCAGTGAGCAAACTGAGCAATGATCCCGGCCCTGAGAACCACTGCACAACCAGTCAATATTTATGATTTACACTGTATAATGTGACTTACTTATTGTGGAGACAAACATGATGACAAACCCAGCAAACATCGGTATGTGATATCCAATCCTTTAAAAAAAAGGCATCCATCAGACAGCTGAATGAATTCATTCAATTCTCTGTTTTCATTATGTATTAACTTGAGCATATTAACAGTCATTTTAGATGATCTGCTCAAAGCCTGTATGTACCTGTTGGTCAGTGGGCCCACAAACGGGTTGACCATGAGCTGCACCAATGCTTTGGAGGCAAACAGCAGGCCTACCCTCACATTCTCCTCTTCCAAAAACTCACTGTCCTCTTTACACCCGTGTCGCTCTACAGAGCTGCCATTGAGCCCTGAACTTCCATTAGCACTGGAGGAGATGGTGAGATTGGCAGTGCTGATGGTGTAGGTGTTGTTGTCGTACATGGAGAAGATAGAGATGTAGGTGGGCTGAGCCTCAGAGGGGGCAGCAGACGGGAGCTCTTGTGTCTGGTGCTCTGTGGCATACAGGAAGGTTGGGATGATGGGAACTGGGGATAATGAGGGGTGACATAAGGATGGGAAGAGTTAGAGCTGATACCTGTGTGCATGATTGTGAATAACCCTTCTCCTCCGCCTGCTGCAGACTGCATGAGACAGAGGTCAGGACAGATTCAAGCAGGTAAATGTCATGGGCACTATGAGAGCAGAGTCACTTGTCCTGCATATACTCATCCTGCTGTACCTTCCCTCTTATGTTTTGATTTCTGTATTATGTTTTTGCCTATACAGAATAGACTCAAAAGGAAACCAATGATACACATGGCCAATGTGGATACCTTATTGTTATCAACAAGTATGGCTAGATCAGCTGCACCCATTACAAACAAGTACGTTAAAACGAATATCTAATTAGTTAAACAACTCAATGCACTTAGGCATGTAGACATGGTCAAGATGATCTGCTGAAGTTCAAAAAGCTCAAAGCTCAAATCATCTCAGACTGGTTTCTTGAACATGCCAATGAGCTGACTAAACTCAAATGGCCTCCACAGTCACCAGATCTCAATCCAGTATAGCAGCTTTGGGATTTGGTGGAACTGTAGATTCGTATAATCGATGATCAGCCCACAAATCTGCAGCAACTCTGTGATACTATCATGTCAACATAGACCAGAATCTCTGAGCAATGTTTCCAGCACCTTGTTGAATCTATGGCACAAAGAATTAAGGCAGTTCTGAAGGCAAAAGTACTAGCAAGGTGAACTTAAAGTAGCCAGTGAGCTACATTTATTGTGTCTAAATGGCAGCAAATCCTTGCATCCATGTTCCAACATCTAGTGAAAAAATGAAAAAAATTATTATTTGTTTAGCATAGCTGTTTACTTACCCACAACTGTTAGCAGCATGTTATCCAGCAGCAGGGCCACACACACAATGACAAGCACCAGACGAGGAGAGCCCCTGCTCTCCCTGATCCAGTCCATAGGGTTCAGCATAGCCATGATCCACCTCTGTCACTGGACACACAGTCATGGGTCAGATTAGCACACTATGTATTTTCACCTTCGTTAAGTCTAATACCAAGAGTATTAACAGTACTTATGTTTTCCTGGTAAAAAATGATCTGGTCAAAAATTCCCCAAAGAAAATGGAAGTCTATTCTAAACAAACACACATTACATGTAACCCACATTACCTCTTTTTTTGAAACATGTTTGAACTGGACTGCAAAATGTGCATTAACTCCAGGAAGTAAATCAAAACTACAAAAGTACAAAAAAAATTATATATATAATTATATATATATATATATATATATATATATATATATATATATATATATATATATATATATATATATATATATGGTGTTTTTCATATGCTATTGCACAAACATCACTCAACCATCAAAATCAATCATCCACACATTTGAAAGGGGCAGGTCAAGGGACGATGAGCATCTCACAGCACCATGATTTTTCTGAACCCAAAAATACATTATATGAATTACAAAAAGACATGATGGTGACATTATACTTTTTTTTGATCAGAGGTGGCCTCAAAAGAGAACTTACTGATCTAATTGACATCCAACAATTATCCATAGGGACCCAAAATGTAGTTATTGTAACAGTACTCAGGTCTCTATACAGTCTTCTGGGATGTGTATAAGGCCTTGAGGACAGGTTTGTTCTAGATGAGCTCTTTGTTCCAGGGCAGGAATTACGTGCTGTGTGATTGAGTTTCAACAATATGATTACAGCAGCTGTAGGGCACATGAGTGTTTCAGAACGCTCCTTTTATCTTTGACTGACAATCTCATATCAATTTAGTTTGTGAAAATGGGCAGTATTTCGTGTTTTTGAATGGTCACGAATTTCTGTCGTGTACATAACTCAATTTTTTTTGTTTTTGAGAAATGTGTATATTTAATGTTATTTTAAGACATTTAATACTTTCAGCAATTATGCATTCAACTGATCAAAAGTGACAGTAAACACTTTTACATTGTTACAAAACATTTCCATTTCCAACACATGCTGTTCTTTTGAACTGTCTACTCATCAAAGAATCCTGAAAAAAATCCAAAAATATTAAGCAACAAGACAATAATAAATGTTTCTTGAGCAGCAAATTTAGCAAATTAGAATAATTTCTAAAGGATCATGTGATACTGAAGACTGGAGTAATGATGCTGAAAATTCAGCTTTGATCAGGAATAAATTACATTTTAATTAAAATAGGAAACATTTGTTTAAAACTGTAATAATATTTCACAATATTACATTTTTTCTGCATTTTTGATCAAGTAAATTTAGCACTGGCAAACATGACTCAGAAAAACACCTTTTGTTGGCCGCGTCAATTCAGGTTGTTGAATCATGTCTTGCTCTTCAGTTCCTGAACAATCTGATGTGAATTGTGTTAGTATTTCCACTCTGTCATGTCATAAGCACATACAATAAGAGCTGATCCACAAACACCTGTGTCAATATTGCATGTGTGCGACATGCTGGCAACATCAGTTAACTCCCTATTCTCTTATCACTTGACCTGCCCACATCACCATTTTTGTGTTCCCAAAATTCAAACACTTCTTAAAGAGAGGGTTTTCTGTGTGGTTTTAACTTTTACCCATTAAACTATTAGTATTTTGGAAACTCCAAATCAAGTTTTTTGAAACAAGGCTCTGTAATATTTAATAGCAAGACAAGAAAATTCATCATAAAACACATTTATCTGCCATCATAAAACAATATGTAGTCCTTAATCAGTCTCTCCATCATGGCATTGGATGAAAGTGGTAAATGAATACAATTATTGCCTTATAATCATATATATAGATGAAATGTCTTATTACTTTTAAAGTTCGTCTTACCTTAGGATGCATTCTCTTCTTCAGTGCACGAGTGTATGTCCAGTGCAGGTGTGTGTGATGCAGGGGTCACTTGTTTGATTGTGAGCGTTGCTGGACGGAGGGAGGTGTCTTTGTGCACAGCCGCCTGCATGTGATTTGTTGAGGGGTCTTTAGAGGAAATATACAGACATGCACACGTACTGCATCATAGCGAGAGTAATTGTGTGCATCTGCTGCTCTTTATTGGGTAGATGAATGACCTGCAGGCTTCTTTTCATTACAATGAGACTTTATCTGTGATCTCTCATCCAGACTCAGCACACACAAACAACACACAAACAGCCGCTGCTACTGTTCACTTGTGAATACTGCTCATTTAGCGACCTAATCGCTGCACAATGAAACCAATGATGATTGTTCATTATGTGCTACACTAAAGTTTTGACAATAATATCAAAAATATGTATATGAGAGCAATAGAGTGACAGTTCATTTCTGTATACACTGTAACCTGTGATCATTTGTGAGGGATCTTATGGTTCTTTTTTTTTTTTTTTTTAGCCTGTGTCAGTTTCATTTCCTGTGTAAAGTTAATCCATTAGCCTCTGAACATCTAAAATGTTAAATGACTCAACAGATTTCACCTTTGCCCTGTGCCATCTCTGGTAATTCAAATATCCCAGCACACACACACAAACACAATAACCTCATAAAACAGTAAATGTGATGAAATATGATTACTTGAAATAAGAAGTATATTAACTAACAAACTATATCAGCACTTGAAAAAAAAGCCAAAATAGCAACAAAATTGATATTACTTTAAGATGTAAGTGAAAATAGAAAACTAAAATCTAATTAAAAATATTAGCAAAATCTATGATAGTACATCAATGATACTAAAATAGTACTGATATGAATATAATAGGGTTGGGAGTGTGCTTATGACTCTGTCTATCTGTACATGACTGTTTTTTTGTAAATCAGCCTGAGGGTTTGAAGACTGGCGGCTAATCTTCCATCACCTGCCCTCTATTCAGCACAAACACACACACACACACACACACACACACACACACACTTAGACAGAAAGAATACACAACCAGTTCTGATAGGAATCATTTCATTTAATTACAGGAAATTGTATTGTTGGTTTAAATTATAATCCTTATTTTGTATAGATAGCAACAATACTGTATATAGGTGACGTCTTGAAAAGTAAAATAATAATAATAAAAGATAGACAGATACCATGTAAAACAATCCAACATTTATTTTGTCAGATGAAATCTGT